>NC_058410.1:40901440-41000870 GCF_002201575.2 Neomonachus schauinslandi | reverse complement strand
AAAAAAAAAAAAAAAAAAAAAAAAAAAAAAAAAAAAAAAAAAAAAAAAGAAAAACTTCAGTAATATTTAAAATATCAATATAAAATATACTCGCATAAAAAAATGTGAGATGACAAAGCCCATGAAATAAACACATAAAAAGAGAAACAGTATAATACCTTTGAGTGTCTCACATAAAACCCATCACCTCAATTACTACACTAATACACACCAAAAAGCTCACAATACAAGAATTAGCAATTGTCTTGAACTTAATTTTCCTCATGCTTATTAAAATAATTTATATTTTGTTTTCCCAAAATACTGCTTTTGTAAGTTCATTTCATTTGCCTTTTCAAATTTTTACTCACTTTTGAAGATGTTCTTTCCTATATAAAGAAGGCCATCATATCTTCCCTATGTGGGGCATCCATGAAAAGTATTCACTGGGTTTGTTGGAGACAAATAGAAATAAGCATAAATGAAGGGGGGGAATCGGAGGGGGAGATGAACCATGAGAGACTATGGACTGTGAGAAACAAACTGAGGGTTCTAGAGGGGAGGGGGTTGGGGGGATGGGTTAGCCTGGTGATGGGTATTAAAGAGGGCACATTCTGCATGGAGCACTGGGTGTTATACGCAAACAATGAATCATGGAACACTACATCAAAACTAATGATGTACGGTGATTAACACAACATAATAAAATAAAATTTAAAAAAAAAGAAATAAGCATAAAATGGTCATGAGGATCCTGGGTCTGCAGCTATACTACTTACCCATTTAAATCACACACACAAAAGACATATAATCCATGTGTAAAAGATTGCCTCTAATTTCTACTTGGAGACTTCTTTCTATCAGAAAAGTTAGTTAATCTATCTGTGCCTCGGTGTGCCTCACTGACAAATGAAAATAACAATATAACAATGACCCAATAAGGTCATTTTGAAATTACATTAGGTAGTATACACAAAGCAATAGTACCTGACACTGAGAAAATGCTCAAAACCATTAGGAAGGAAAACAATTTACTGGTGTATTTCTAGTATCAGTTTTGTAAATGAGGTTCTATGAATATTTAATAAAAGAACCAATGTGCCTAGAGCCATCTTTTTCACAGAAACAAGAATGGAACAAAATTAGGCAAAAGACCACAAGGAAGGAAATGAAAAAAAGTACAGGGAAAATCGTATTGTTTTCTGTAGTGCTAAAGGGTTATAAAGGAAAAGACACTACCATTCTTTGTCATGCGCTACCCTGAACATTTTACAAACTTGTTCTTCGTGTATTGATAGTTTTTGTCCCCCACTTTATATCATGAAACTCAAACATCATTACAAATCAACCCTTTCTCTGGCTTCATCTTCAGTGTTCCCCTCCCCTGGCCTCCCATTCAGTATTTGACAAAATAGTTCAACCTCCACCTCTCTCCATTCCTTTTGCTTAGAGAAAATGACAATGTATGGATTTTTTTCCTTTATCCCACTCTTCTTTCTCCTTCCATGACTTTTTTTCTTTCTTCCACACCCCTTCTTGGACATTTTCCAAGATTTTTTACACTAGATCAATGAGATACAATATGTGAAACACCAAACCCAGTGTCTGATACATGAAAAGTGATCAACAAATGTAAGTTCCCTTTGTTCTCTGACACTCTTTTCCCGATGATGTCATCAGCGACACTCTTCTTTTCCCAGTGATGTCATAAGCCTCATCTTCCACATAGATGAGGCTTAAATTCTGTTTCTTACTGACTTCTCTCCTCAGATTTACTTCTTTGCTTCCGCCTGCTTACTAGATGAGCAGCTGTCTTAATTCTTCCTTTCCCTGCTCTTGTCCCCATACCACTACCCCCAACTTCTGTGCAAGTCCTTCAACTTTTTATGGTGTTGGTAATTTATTCTGATCATTCTCAAAATATCAGAGATGATTTTCTTTGTTCTCACCTTTAAAAGTCAATAGGTCTTAGAGGATCTACCTTCAAAATATCTATCACATTGGTGTCCTCCTTTAAAGTCTCAACATGACCTTACTAGTTCAAGACTAAGCATTCAAACTTGGGCAATTTAACACAGACTGAAGAACTTCTCATTCCAAATCTATGCTTTCAATATTTTATTGTCACTGATGCTATATTAATATTTCTATAAATGCCTGGAATATTTCTTTGATTATGCCAATTCTTTTTAAAAAACATTTTGGGGATGCCTGGGTGGCTCAGTCGGTTAAGTGTATGCTTTCGGCTCAGGTCACGATCCCAGAGTCCTGGAATGGAGCTCGACACTGGGCTCCCTGCTCAGTGGGGAGCATGCTTCTCCCTCTGCCTGCTAATGCACGCTCTCTCTCTCTCTCTCTCTCTCTCTCTGACAAATAAATAAATAAAATCTTTAAAAAATTTTTAAACATTCTCCCAAGTACAAACTCAATACCTTTTGTAGTATTTATCAACTTATGTTTGTAGACTCATCTCTAACGATTTTAATTCTTACTCTGTGTTATAACAGAGCTACATCATTAAGAGTTCCTTTCTTCTGCCGTGTTCTTTCTTACCCTGTGTCCCTCCATATGAGATTTTCCCCCATAATCATTGCTGATTGGCACTGAACTTACAATTTAAGACTCAGAGTATGTACCATTTTCTTAAGTGAGAATTCAGTTCTCAGGCTTAGAGAGCAGGAAACATATATAACACAGTTTTTTGTTCACAGCCTCTACCATAATGCCCTGCATCTGGTAAGTAAAACATATTTAATGAATGTATGGACAGACCTGTCTTTAGGCATACACTTGTGTTATCACTATGTGCTCTAGAATAAAGCCCTTTGGGAGAAGGAGCTTTGTCCTATATTTCATGTTTCATTTCTCAACAGTTCCCGGAATATTCCAAAAACACTTAAAAAAAGGGAAATAAATTTAATTTTATTTTGATTGTTGGTTTTGAATAGAGCAGATAGTTGTATCTCATAGATTGAAATATGAAATGACAACTAGCATGGTCAGAATGAGCCATTTCCAGAGGCTTAATTTGAGTTATCAGAAAACCAATTTCAGCAACAGGAGTAAGAACCACTGTAACCACAACCAGATTTGAGGAAAATATGATAGGTCTTACACTCAAAAAAGCTCAGCCCTTGTGATTTAAACAAAAAAAAAAAAAAAATCTAAGCAGGCCAATAAGGGAAATGGTCAGAGAGGAGAAAAGAGTCACTTAGTGCTATGATGACTTCTTCAGCAGCAGTGGAAGCTGGGGGACTCTGAATTGCAGCTGGTGCTGAGAGGAGCTTAAATATTCATGTCAGCCTTTCAAGAAGGGATCCACTAACATCTCCCTCCCACACAAACACACAGTTTTAGAGATGAATGCAACAAAGTAGACCGGGGGAAGAAGATTTCCCTTTTCTGGCACACTGAATACAAATGCTATCACTATGTTCTGATAGCAATCTAGGGAAAAGTCGCCACCTGCTCTTATCTTGGTGGTAAGAATCTTTTATGAGGTGATTGACAATTTATTTTTTTTAGGATTAATTTTAGATTCACCAAACCTCTAGTTATATGAGCTAGGTCCTTAAAATTACCCCCTATCTCTCCATCCTTTCCTTCCTCCCTCCCTTCCTCTTGTTGGTTCTGTTTCTCTGAAGAACACTGACTAGTACATTCTGTTGAAGTAACATCATTTATACTTGAGGAAAAGTTCCATCACTATTTTGAAATTTTGAAATCTCTTTGCATTGCCATCAAAATGTTGAGATGATACTGGCCAATGAAAGAACAGAAAGAAACAAAGAGATAGAGAGCTGTTATATTTAGGAAGAATTGCATTTTTTAAGGACCATTTAAGTAGTTCAAGTTAGTCAAATTCTGGTTGACGGTGAGAAAGGAGTTTCCATCAAATATAAAAAGAGTGATTCATACACTTCTGCCATTTGCTGCTTTTTGTGAGACCAGAGTTTTTTCTAGATGGGTGACTCTCAAGATTTCAGAAAGGTGATTAAAAAATCTCGATTACAAATTCGGTGAAGCTACTTAAAAAATAAGTTCTAAAATAAAAGTTATAGCCACATTTACAAATTCAACTTTTTTAGTAGAAAAAAAACTGAAAATGTTTTACTTGAAAGTTATACACAAAAGTATTTAGTTTCTTTCCTAATACTTTGTATTTTTTTATAATTCATTTTAATTATATGACCTAAATAAAATGATTTTTTTAAAAAACCAAGATCGATGTAGACTCTCTAAACCCTTCCACCCCAATTTATCCCTGTGAGCCACACAAATATTATGATTTGTGATGTGTCACAATATGAAAATGTTGGAAGCACTGTTGAAAAGAAAAAAAAAAAACTGTACTTCTTTTCTAATAGCAATAAAGAATCATTAAACTTTATAGAACCAAAAGGACATTAGAGATTTTCATATGATTTTGCTCACCACATTGTACCTGGGTGGCTTTGTATTTCATAGCAGGAAGTACTTTAGACATGCTTCAGACTTCAAAAGCTTTCAGATACAACTGCCTCATTGTAATGGACAAGAATAGACAAGACTAGATAGGTGGAGATTCTGTGGAAGGTTGTTGCAATAATCCAGGTGAGAGATGATGTACTCTGAATAAAGATAGTGATCATGGTGATAGAGAAAAGCAGGAAGCTTTGGTTTATATTTATTAATTAGAATCAATAGAATTTTTTATTGATTTGATGTGAGGAGTCATGAAGAAGGAGGGGGGGAATTAAGGTTTCTGGCTTGAGTAATACAAATTGGCAACAGTCCCTATAAAGAGCACTGTTACCTGAATATGATGTAGAACCATATTCAGACTAGTCCTTACCCTCTTCATCCTCAGTGCCTGATGGTGGCCATCACGTCTTGTTCTCAAAGAGTCTAGGAACACAAAAAGACCATAAGGGTTTTTTTGTTTTGTTTTGTTTTAAATGATTTGAGAGAGAGAAAAAAAAGAAAAAAACACGAGCTAGGGAGAGGGACCGAGGGAGAAGGACAGAGGGAGGGGAGAAGCAGACTCCCCCCCGAGCAGGGAGCCCAACATGGGAGCTTGATGCCAGGTCCCCGGGGTCATGACCTGGGCCAAAGGTAGACGCTTAACCAACTGAGCCACCCAGGTGCCCCAAGACTATCAGTTCTTTGACATTTTCTCCATCGATCAAAAAAAATGAATGAAATAGCTTTCACTTCCTTCACAAAGTCTCACAGATCTTCCCAGAATTCTGGATCATGTAAAGACTTTTAAAATATCTGACCTAACTTTAGGCAATTATATTATGCCTCCTGACCTAAACTTTCTTTCACTTAAGTGAGAGCTTACTCTTTAATTATTCCTGCTAACCCCCATTACAAATTGTATCCTTATCTTTTGTTTTTATTCAGTTAAGGAAATGGAGGGATCCACTGTACGCTTGAGTGATTTCCTCTTCAGGAAAGGCAAAGATATCAGCTAGGCAGTAAGAAGTAAATCAGAACACACTCAAGATGGGAGGGGCCTTGAAAACCACTTGATGCATCTCCTTTAATTTATAGGCAGGAAAACTGTGGTCCAGAGGTGAGGTACAATGGGCTGAGACCAGGGGAAGATACAGAGGAGACTATGAAGGAAGATTACTAGAAACATTAATGTAAATGGATTAATGAGTCAGATTAATTTGTCCATCTTAAGTGCAATATTTCACCAAAATTAGGATGCCGTCAGTTGTAAAGCATGGGGAAAAAGCCTACCAAGTAAACTATGACAAAATGCTAAGTAGCATCATTGTAAGATACGTCCTTTCAGATTTGTTAGTATTAAAAATATATAGGTATCGGGCTCCTGGGTGGCTCAGTCGTTAAGCGTCTGCCTTCGGCTCAGGTCATGATCCCAGGGTCCTGGGATCGAGTCCCACATCGGGCTCCCTGCTTGGCGGGAAGCCTGCTTCTCCCTCTTCCACTCCCCCTGCTTGTGTTCCTGCTCTCGCTATCTCTCTCTCTGTCAAATAAATAAATAAATAAATCTTTAAAAAAAAATACATAGGTATCTTAGAATTGATGAGCTCTGAAAGCAAAGCTTAAATTCCTACAATAGGGAGTGGCATTTCCAACCTACTTTTAAAAGCAAGAATCTTTGAAACACTAAGATACACAATCAGAAATTATACACACGACCAGCCCCCTCTCCAGAACTTGGTCCTGCACAGCTGAATCAGGAAAGAAAGAAAGAGAGAAGGAGAAAGGGAGAGGAAGAGGGAAAAGAGAACACTGGAGAGAAGGAAGGGGGAAGGAGGGAAAGGGAGGGAAGGAGGAAGGAAAAAATTATATACAACCTAATTCTCTGAAAATTCTTATTTGTCTTGTATTATAGAGAAATGGACTCACAATTCTGTGTTTGGGCTCATTCAGAATTTTATTACAAGAAAAAATTATAATAATGTGTGGTTAGTTATTAACATGCAATGACTATAAACTGACATATTTTGGAAAGGGTCACAAATCACAGAACTGCCTTCTGCTTTATTTCAGAGCTTACAGCATCAGTTGGGACAAGACTAAGTAACTCTGGAAACACTTATAAGGTACAAAATGCACACTTTTATTTTGTAAGCATCCCTTAGACATGAGTCATTAGATAAATTTCTTCTTCTAAGTAAATTTATCAAATTATTATTAAGTCATAAAATTTTAAGCCAAAAATGGATAAAGAAAGCACATGCTCTAAATTAGAGGAAGGAGGAAATAAGAAGGTATGGGGTGTGGTGAAATGCATAAACATGTAAATGTTATCCAGCTTTCTTAAATTGGAATTTTTTTTCTTTTGAGGTTAGATTCTTGCATAATATGTATGGAATAACTTTTTCAGTAGTATAATTAGAAATGCAGTATGAAAACCTACCTTCTTGCAACATGGTATGACTTACTCCTAAGAAAAATAGCATAATATTAAAGCATATGTTTCACTTTAAGCTTCCAGATCACTTGAAATTTTTTTCCAACAGACTTAATATGGCTGGGAAAAGCATATTTCAGATTTGACATAAGAGATCATCATATGTCTATTCATCACACTGTATCTAGGTGGCTTTTGGGTTTCAAAGCTGAAGAGTACTCTTCTTGTATTTCAGAGTTGAAGAGCTTTTCAAAAAGCAACCTCATTGAATTCTTGAAAGAATATTTTATACAAACACTTAGAAAATTATATAGATTTTCTAAAATTTTTTATTTTAAATTTTTATGCAATTTATTTAATTTAAATTTATTTATTAAATTAAATTTATTTATTTAAAAAAAATAGTTCACTCATTTCTTCCATCCCCACCCCACCTTTTGCAACCATCAATCTGGTTTCTGTATCTATAAGTTTGGTTTGTTTCTTTTGTTTGTTTTTTGTTGTTGTTGTTTTTAGATTCCACACATAGGGGATACCATACAGTATTTGTCTTCATCAGACTTATTTCACTTAGCATAATGTCCTTAAGGTCCATCCATGTTGTCACAAATGGCAAGATTTCATTCTTTTTTATGGCTGAATAATATTCCATTGCATAATATACACCACATCTTCTTTATCCATTCATCCACCGATGAACACTTAGATTGTTTCTATATCTTGACTTTGCAAATAATGCTGCATTGAACATGGGTGCATTTATCTATTCAAATTAATGTTTTTGTTATTTTTGAATAATTATCCAGAAGTGGAATTGCTGGATAATATGGTGGCTTATTTTTCATTTCTTGAGAAAGTGCCATACTTTTTTCCATAGTGGCTGCACCAATTTACAGTCCTACCAACAGTGCACAAGGGCTCCCTTTTCTTCACATTCTCACCAAAACTTGCCATTTCTTGTCTTTTGATAATAGCTATTCTAATGGGTGTGGTGTGATATTTCATTGTGGTTTTGATTTGCACTACCCTGATGATTACTAATGTTGAGCATCTTTTCATGTGCCCACTGGCCATCTGTATGTCTTCTTAGGAACGCTGTCTATTTAGATTTTCTATCCATTTTTAAATCAGATTATTGGGGTTTTTTTTTGCTATTGAATTGTATGAGTTCTTTATATATTTTGGATATTAACCCCTTATCAGATATATGATTTGCAATTATTTTCTCTAATTCATTAGGTTGCCTTTTTATTTTGTTGATGGTTCCCTTTGCTGCTCAGAAGTCTTTTAGTTTGATATAGCCCCATTTGTTTATTTTTACTTTTACTAGGTTTTGTTTTTGGCATCAGATCCAAAAATATCATTGCCAAGACCTACGTCAAAGGAGCTTACCACCTATACTTTCTTCCAGGACTTTTATGGTTTCAGGTCTTATATTCACATTTTTAATACATTTTGAGCTAATTTTTGAAATGGATGATGGTCCAATTTCATTCTTTTTCATGTGGCTGTCCAATTGCCCCAACATCATTTATTGAGGAGACTCTCCTTTCACCATTGTATATTCTTGCCTCTGTTGTCATAAATTAATTGACCATATATACATTAATTTATGCCTGGGCTTTCTATTCTGTCCCATTGATCTATGTGCCTGTTTTTATGCCAATATTGGGCTTTTTTTTTATTATAATGAGTTGTAATATAGTTTGAAATCAGGGAGCATGATGTCTCCTGCTTTGTTCTTTTCTCTTAAGATTGCTTTGGCTATTAAGACTCTTTTGTGGTTTCATACAAATTTTAAGATTATTTGTTTTATTTCTGTGAAAAATAACATTGGAATTCTGCTAGGAATTGCATTCAATCTGTAGATTGCTTGGGGTGGTATGGTCAGTTTAATAATATTAATTCTTCTAATCCATGACCATGGAATATCTTTCCCTTTATTTGTGTATTCCTCATTGTCTTTCACTCATGTCTTGTAATTTTCAATATACAGGTTTTTCACTTTGTTAGTTAACCTTATTCACAGGTATTTTATTCTTGTTAAAGCAATTATACATGAAACTGTTTTCTTAATTTCTTTTTCTGGTGTTTTTTTATTAGTGTAAAGAAATGCAATAGATTTTTGTGTATTGATTTTATATCCTGCAACTTTACTGAATTTATTAGCTCTACCAGGTTTTTGATGGGAGTCAGTAGGGTTTTTTATATATAATACAATGTCATCTGTAAATAGTGATACTACTACTTCTTCCTTTGCAATTTGGATACCTTTTAATTCTTTTTCTTGCCTAACTGCTCTGGATAGAATTTCCAATACTATGCTGTAAAAAAGTAGGAAAAGTGGACATCATTTTCGTGTTTCTGATTTTAGAGAAAAAGCTTTCAGCTTTTCATCATTAACTATATTAACTCTGGGCTTGTTTTATATGGCCTTTATTATGTTGAGGTACATCATACCCATTTAATTGTGAGTTGTTACATAAATGGATGTTGAATTTTGTCAAATACTTTTTCTGCATCTATTGAGATGATCACATGATTTTGATCCTTCATTTTGTTAATGTAGTATATTACATTGGCTAATTTGTGGACATTGAACCATTCTTGCATCCCTGAAATAAACCCTACTTGATCATGATGTATGATCCCTTCAGTGTAATGTTAAATTTGGTTTTCTGATATTTTGTTGAGGATTTTTGCATCTATGTTTATCAAGGTATTGGCCTGTAATTTTCTTTTTTGTGTGGCATCCTTATCTGGTTTTGTTACCAGGGTAATTCTGGCCCCATAAAATGTGTATGGAAGAGTTCACCTCTTTTTTATTTTCAGAAGAGTTTGAGAAGGATTGGTATTAATTTTTGTTTGAATGTTTGGTAGAGTTCACTAGTAAAGCTATCTGGTCCTGGACTTTTGTTTGTTGAAAGATTTTTGATTACCGATTCAATCTCCTTGCTAGTAATTTGTTCAGATTTTTAATGTCATCATGATTCAGACTTGGTAGGTTGTATGTTTCTAGGAATTCATTTCTTCTAGGTTGTCCAATTTATTGACATATAATTGTTTATAGTAGTCTTTTATAATCCTTTATATTTCTGTGGTATCATTTATGACATCTCCTCTTTCATTTCTGATTTTACTTATGTGAATCCTCTCTCTTTTTTTCTTGGTGAATCTAGCTAAAAGTTTATCAATTTTGTTTATCCTTTGAAAGAACCAGCTCTAAGTTTCATTGATCTTTTCTATTGTCTTTTTAGTCTCTATTTCAGTTGTTTCTGCTCTAGTTTTTGTTATTTCCTTCCTTCTACTGACTTTGAGCTTCATTTGTTCTTCTCTTTCTAGTCTCCTGATACGTAAAGTTAGATTATTTAAGACTTTTCTTGTTTTTTAAGGTAGGCATTTATCACTATGAACTTCCCTCTTAGAATTGCTTTTTCTGCATCCCTCAACTTTGGTATGCTACATTTCCATTTTCATTTGTCTCAAGGTATTTTTTTGATTTTTCTTTTGATTTCTTCTTCCACCCATTGATTATTCAGTAGAATGTTGTTTAATCTCCACATATTTGTGAATTATCCAGTTTTCTTCATGTAATTAATTTCCAGTTGCATGCCACTGTGGTTGGAAAGGATTCCTGAGATGATTTCAGTCATCTTAAATTTATTAAGAGTTGCTTTATGGCCTAACATATGACCTATCTTGGAAAATGTTGGATGTATCATTGCATTCTTGAGGAAAGTGTGTTATACAAATGCTCAGAAAATTACATATGTTAATAGACTCAAGATATATGTTAAGACAAGAGGTTTAATGTAAAAAAGATCAAAATGGTCACAGAAGATTTTATACTCCCAGAATTCTTACACAAATGGTGTATTGCAAACAAAACAGTCCCTAAAGAAGTATTCTACTTTCAGTTTCCTTGACTTTCAAATTTTCTTTCATTGAAGTTTCATGGATCTTGAGTTTTTTAGCCCATTTATACTAAATCTTTATTTGACATATGCCAGTAATGTCTATCATGTTTTATTTGATCTGACATTGCAAGTCTACATAATTGAAATACCATTCAAGAAAACTTATTACCAATCTTTATGAATTTATAGGACTGGAGAGGCCATCAAATGATAGCAGAAGTGGAGCTCTCATTCATGCTTATAATAACACCTTTATTCCTTGAGTTTGAGGGGGAAAATGAGGATGATATGGTTAGGGTAAGAAATACTAGACTTAACAAAAATAAACAGAGTACCGAAACTTTGCTATTTGTTTCTCTATTTGAAAAACGTTTATTTAGGACAGGCAGAATACATTGAGACCAAAATCCCTCAAACTGACTAAAGACATCAATAGTTAGCCAGAGTCCACCAAAAAAAAAAAAAAAAGACAGGAATGGTGCTATATGGATGTTCCCTGCAGTTCAAGAATGTCACCTGACATTTTCTTTCTTTCCTCCCACTTCAGGCATCATCCTGAAATAAGTGATTTTCACAATTGCAAGGTAACTGAATCTTCAGGTAAGTTTACGCCTACTTATTATAATTTGCCTTTCTCTATTCAAGATTTATTTTCATGAATATATGTATTTCTTTTTAAAAATCTTGTAAATCATCTGGTGTTTTTTTAACCTAAGTAATTGAAGTTTACCATGCAGTCATTGTCTTCAGACCCCAGTAACTCAATTTCATAATGAGTTTCAACTAGAGTTTTAAACACAAACTGATGCATCATGCATGATATGACTGTCCTAATGAAGGGTATGTGCATGTTTATATTTGTATATGTGTTTGTGTGTATACACAAGATTGTGTGTGTATCGTCAGATTTATAAAGATTTCAATAAATTCCTGTGTTGAATCTGCTACAATCTAATCTCACATGTGTTAATATTTTGTTGTAGTGTAAGTACTAAAAATAACACTTTAATTTCTGACACACTAACCAACTTCATTTTCAGCCTAGTATAGTATGATTTCTTTTAGATACTGAGAATTTATAATAATAAGCTAAAAGGACTAGGGCAACCCTGCGGAGAATTCAGTTAAGTAACTGTTTGGAGATGACTGTGTTTTCTTTTCCCTGGTTGAGCAAAAGAAAGGGGTTCAACGGTTGCTATCCTGATAAGGGACCTAGATGGGATTTAGGAATGGGATGGCTTCTGACTTACTTCACTAGAGGTCATGCTGGGAACTTCCAAATCATTCATAGGTGAACAGACCAAAACTAAGCTCTACAGTGCAGAGTAAGACAAGTCAGAAAAATCAAAGTAATCCGTGAGTGCCAGTGGTAGGAAGGTAGGCTGCGGGAGGGAGAGAGGAGCACCCTGCAGAAGTTTCTCCCAACACGCTAATAAAGGAGTATTTTATTAAATTCTTTGATCAATCAGTGTTGGTAAATGCTGTGGGTTTTAGCATATAGCCTAGGAGATGGCAATGAGAAAGTTGATGCCTTGCAAAACTGGTTGGATCTCTTTTTTTTATAGTATTTTTTTTATTATTAGGTTATGTTAATCACCGTACATTACATCATTAGTTTTTGATGTAGTGTTTCATGATTCATTGTTTGCATATAACACCCAGTGCTCCATGCAGAACGTGCCCTCTTTAATACCCATCACCTGGCTAACCCATCCCCCCCACCTAGAACCCTCAGTTTGTTTCTCAGAGTCCATAGTCTATCATGGTTCATCTCCGCCTCTGATTTCCTCCCTTCATTCTTCCCCTTCTATCTTCTTCTTCTTCTTCTTCTTTTTTTTTTTTTTGACATATAATGTATTAGTTGTTTCAGAGGTACAGGTCTGTAATTCAACAGTCTTACACAATTCACAGCGCTCACCATAGCACGTACCCTTCCCAATGTCTATCACCCAGCCACCCCATCCCTCCCACCCCCCACCACTCCAGCAACCCTCAGTTTGTTTCCTGAGATTAAGAATTCTTCATATCAGTGAGGTCATATGATACTTGTCTTTCTCTGATTGACTTATTTTGCTTAGCATAATGCCCTCCAGTTCCATCAACGTCGTTGCAAATGGCAAGATTTCATTCCTTTTGATGGCTGCATAATATTTCATTGTATATATATACCACATCTTCTTTATCCATTCATCTGTCAATGGACATCTTGGTTTGACTGATGGGACTGAAAATCCAAACAGGTTTCACTTTCACATTCACAAATCAAAGTTTCTTGACTCATTCTGTCTCTTTTTTGGAGCCCTGGAGTATTTGCCAAATAACAATATTGGAATGTGTATTTACCACTGACATTTTAAGAAATTCTGGGAAACACTAAAGCAATTGGACTTCAAACAAACACTCCAACCCAAAACGTGCTCCCAGTCTCTGATGACAGCGAAGGTTGGTTTTATGGAGATGTGAGCTAAGAGTCTTTATACCAATGTATATATATGAGAATCAAAGAGTAGTGGGGAAGGACAAGTCTGAAACATCATGTTCAGTAGTTTAATGACTTACAAGACAGAGACTGAGTGATTATACTTAATTTACTCAGCTATTTCAATTAATTTCAAAAAAGGGGATGAGATTTTTCATATCTATTGAAAGGGGACATGAGCTGAAAAGTTGAGGAACACATCTCCTATTTTATATAGACATTGCCAGTGCAGTTATTTCCTAGCCTACAATGGTGAGTGAAGGTGGAACACAGATTGTTGCAGTGTACAGAGCTGGTAACTGGGAGTTAGAGTGAAGGAGGCTAAGCCACACTAGTCTCTTGTTTGTACTTCTTAGGTACAGTAGAGTATTGTTGGACATTATTGCACTGTTTCTCCTTTCATGTATGGGACTAACACTTCTAAAAGAATTTTTTTTAAGTAAACTCTACCCCAAACATGGGGCTCAAACTCACAACCCCAAGATCAAGAGTCCCATGCTCTACCAACTGAGCCAGCCAGGCATCCCAAAAAGAATTTCATTAAAATAAATTCAATTCCTTTACAAGTATTGAAATAAATTCAAATCTTAAGTGCAGAATTTTAACTATAACATTCATATCGAGTACCCACCCTGCAGGGCCACTTCATACTCAGGGCTATGGACAGTGCTCCTGAGCTTTGTCCTCATGGAGCTTATTTAAAAACACAGGATATAATGGAAATAAAGACTAAGGTCTAGACATGTACAAATGCAATACAACACCTTTGGTCCCATGCAAAGTACATAACAGACCTGAAGCTGGAAGAAGAAATATTTGTTGAAATATATACATACTTCTGGAATTATGAATTGGTAATTAGAAGATAAAAGTGGAAATATACAGAGTTACTTCAGTGTACAGAAAAGGGTATCAACAGGTCTTGCAAAAACCTTATAAGACATGGTTTTACACATCTTAGCTCATGAAGTTATTTTGTACATGTTTACAGAGAAATATAAAAATACTCTTAGGCCAAATGGTCATGGACATAAATGTTTACTAAATCAGGTATTAGAATTTGGGCTGGAGATATTAATGATATTTTAGTTTTTGTGAGTGATTTCAATGACCACTTTGACAAACTAAGGGATGATAGTAAGGAATAATCACCAATTATTACAGATTTTATGACATATAATTGGTAGTGTTTTCCAAACTTATAGCTTAAGCTATGTATCTATGAGTGATAGATAAATGCCTCATTCTTTTCTTAATTTCAAAAGCCCTTCATATTAATGCTTTCAAGGATCCTATAGCAATAGACTCAGTAGTTAAAATTCATACCCTCTGTGTCACACTAAAAGGCAGAAAATAATTTATGGCTGGACATCCTGAATTTCAAGTCAGGTTCCTTCCAGACACATCTGTGCACCAAATGAAAATGCAAAGCATTTCATTGCATCATACATCATTTGATTGGGGAATAAATGGAAGATTTATTCTTAATAGTTTCTTTTACTGTTTGCATTTAAATATATAACATAAAATGGAAAAGAAATTCTGGTTTGGTAGTGTCTTCATTACAATCACCAAAAGCAATGATCTATATTAAAAAAAAAAAAAAAAAAAAAAGGACAGTCATCACTCCTTCAACTAATAGTAGATAAACATTTAAAATTTTTATCTTAAAAATAAACACTCCTACATGAAACTTTGTCTTACTCTGTATATTGACCATCCTTGCTGTTGAGTAGAAATATTGCCAAACTTCTCCTATATACCCTTAATCTTTACCACTATTTAAAAAGCAGAAGAGAGGGGCACCTGGGTGGTTCAGTCAGATAAGCATCTGCCTTTGGCTCAGGCCATGATCTCATTGTCCCAGAATCAAGCCCCACTTCAGGCTCCCTGCTCAGCAAGGAGTCTGTTTCTTCCTCTCCCTGCTTCTCCCTCTCCCTGCTTCTCCCTCTCCCTGCTTCTCCCTCTCCTTCTGCCCCTCTCCCCCGCTCATGCTCTCTCGTGTGCTTCCTCTCTCTCAAGTAAATAAATAAAATCTAAAAAAATAAAAATAAAAATAAATTTAAAAACAAAAAGCAGAAGAGATTGTGGAGACAGTTTCATCTAGTAAGTTTGAAACAAATCCACCAGAAGAGAAAACCTTAAAGTGTAAGATAATTAAAGATTATGTTGAATAAAGGAAAAATATTTTATTTTCTGTTTTGAAATTTAAGACAAGATGGCAAATGAGTTTTTAAAGCTTTTTATTTTGAAAAATTATAGTCATAGGAAGTTGCAAAGAGAGTAGAGAGAAGTACCGTGTGCCCTTCACTCAGTTTCCCCAATGGTTATAACTTACATAACTATAGTATAATATGAAAACCAGAAAAATTGACACAAGTACAATATGTTTGTAGTTCTATGACATTTAATCACATGTGCAGATTTGTGTAATGACCACCATAATCAAGATACAGAACTATGCCATCACCACAAAGATCTCTTTCCTTTTGCTACCCTTTTATAGCACCCTCCTGCCACCATCCATAATCTCTGACAACCACTAATTTGTATTCCACCTCTATAATTTTGTCATCTCAAGAATGTTATATAAATGGAATCATAGAGTATGTGATGCTTAGAGATTGGGTTTGTTCCCCCCCCCCTTTTTTTTTCATTCAGCCATGATGCCCTTGAGATTCATCCAAATTACAGCATTGCAAATAGTTCATTCCTTCTTATTAGAATAAATGTCCAGGACTGCCAGTGCTGGATTGTATGATAAGTGAATGTTTAGTTTTTAAGAAAACTAAGCTGTTTTCCAGATTGGCTGTATATTCCCACCAGTAATGTGTGAGAGATCCAGTTTCTCTGTATCCCAGCCTGCATTTGGTATTGTCATATTTTTTACTTTAACTGTATTAATAGATGTGTGGTTATATCTCATCAAAATCTTAAATTGCATTTTCCTAATGCTAATGATTTTTAACACCTTTTCATGCATTTATTGCCACCTGTATATTTCCTCAAAAAGGCTATTTATTTTAATATATTCATAGGATCCCAAATGATATCACAGAATACCAAGTGATTTCTTCAAGTAGTAAGTGTATTTATTAATCAAATATGTTAATTTTTTGACTGAGGTTCCTTTGTGACATAACCCTAGGGATTGTATAGAATAAAATTACAGTGCATATACCATCCTACAATTAATAATCATTAATTAAAGTTTAAGAAATACTTTCAAAACAATAAAAAAGTACAAATAATATAAAATCCCCAAACAAAATGAATCAAAGTAAAAAATCAAACCTTCAATGTTTTTCAAATAATTTAAAAACAGTACATAAGCTTATAATTGTAAGAGGACAAAGGAAAGGCTTATTATGATTTCTCTGAAAAAAGCATTTGTACAGAATAATATGATATAATGAATATATTCATAACAATCAGAGGTGAGAAAAGATAATTATTTAACCTAATTATATTTCTAAATAGGATTATTTTTCAAGTAGCTTTCTTTATACTTGTTTTTACTTTTTATTAACAACACAAGGAAAGCTTCTGAAAAGTCTTGGGATAGTATGAAAAGCCGACTTATCAAAGGGGAACCAAATGTTGACATGATAGTCATTGAAGCTATATTTTGAATGCAGTTGATAATCCTCCTGAATAATTGAATTTACTTGGGTGAAAATATTCATTCAATCAATATTTTTTAAGCACCTACTATATATCTTTATTAAGCAAGTACTGTGTAGCTCTTGGAATTCATGGACAAATAAAATATTCCCTGATTTTAAGAGACTTAAAATATAGTAGATAGAAACAGAATTATAAAAAGCTTAAGTACACTGACATTTCCTTGAAATATTAAAAAAAAGAAAAAAGGAATGAGATCTTATAAGTCCATAAGATCTCTTGGACTACCATAAGATTGCCCAAGGTAGTTAACTCTCTGAACTTACAATAAAACTATACTGAATATTTATTTGATAGACTTTACTTATATGGCACTTTAATTTTTAATTTATTTTCATTTAGAAATTTTAAATTCATGGAAAATACATATCAAAATGAGGAAAAGATGAAAAGAGATGGTAGTTAACAGCAATATTTTATTCCTAATAGTTATGAGTTATAGTCTGTTTATTTTTGCTCCATTAATTTCTCCAAAAGATTTGATTTGGTTCTGGCTAATGGAAATGCTATGTATATATGTGTGTACTATAAATATTTACATATTTCAATTATTTAATAACTAAATACTGTATAAATTCTAGATTATACATGTGAGCTAATATAGTCACATATTAGAATGCAAAATAGTCTTCTAATATTAGAATTCATGTATTAGAATGTGAATAGTCATTTCCCATAAATTTGATGTGTTTCTCAGATTGAAGACCCCAAGAAAGAAAAAAGTACATGCATAAAGTAATAGTACTCTCTATAGACCTAGAGAGATTTTACAGAGAGAGAATGGGAAGAATTGTTCCTAATTCCACTCAGGACTGAATACAGAGACGTGAAAGAAAAGATGTTATTTGGATAGAAGATTTCTTGAATATTTCAAATTTGAAAGGGATAGATGAAGTGTATTAAAAATATCCACTACTCCGAAAAATATCTGAAATAGAATTTTCCTTTTAAACGTCTCATGAGCAAGGAAGATGGGCTGGATTCCTTCTCAAGGTCACCCTAACCTCTCTTCTGTAAGAACAGACCTCCTTCTCTCTTACCCCCATCCTGATCAGGTGAGGTAACTGGCATTCTGATTGCTTTCTTAATACTGATACCACAATAAACAGTGCCATCTACTGACTAAAGTCTATAATTGACTACCTCTCTTAACAGTGTAAATATTATATATGTTTACAAGTCACGTGTTATATTATACTTATTTAAAACTACAAGAAATATATATATCGTCTATTTTGATCTTATTTTTGTCTTTGTTTTTGTTTTATAGATGAGAAGATTGAGATCCAAAAAGATCAATCAATTTGCCCAAAATTTTGACATCGTATTTTTCAGTGAGCACCACTGTGAACTGAACCCTGGAAACAGAAGGAAATTTAACACTTTGAAGATGGAAATCAATCTGCAAAGTTGTCCATCCATTGAGAAAAAAATCTGACAAATATGATTAATGACAAAAGTATGAAATCCATACAGCAAGGCAAGTTGAGAAACTGCTGATGTAAAGTTTTAGGAGAAGGAAATGCTCACATGCAGGTTTAAGTTAAAAAGAATGAATGAGGAAATACTAAGTTATGGTTATTTTGTTCCTCTCTCTTTCACATCAGAGGGTTAAAACTATTCGTTGATTGTTACAGAAGCTTGATTTGTCCTCACAGATGTATGATACACAAAATCAACCCATTTGCTTTAAGGTGTTTCCCATTAATACCAACTTTTGGCCTAAGAACTAAAATAAGTATAGCCATACTATATGTAATCTTTAGATTTACAACAATTAGGATGAAATAGAGCCAATCCAATGACCTGCTCCGATTTCTTCATTATTAAGATTTAAACCTTGCTTGGTTTGTATTTGTGCCCAAGACATATGTTGTATCTACAACTATTAGATCACATCTAAATATTACTTTCAAATGAGCTCAGAATTGTATTCTTTATGGCATTTTAGTGCAGTGTGTCTTACTCAAGCAAGGTATTTAAGTATTTATGGAATGGAATATGATGGAAGAGTATTCTATCTTCTTATTTAAGGTAGTAAGTTGACAGGCTGATTATTTTGATTATTACAATAGACCCAGGTATTTTGTTGTTGTTATTGTTTTTAGGCTCATAAAATTTTATACAAAATGTATGAGAATATTAGAAAATATACACCAAATTAAGAAACCTTAGTGTTAACCAGGAGCAACATTAATCATTTTAGAAAATATTTCCAATCATACTCAAATTTTGTCCTGATATCTCCCACCTTTTAAACTTGGAAAAAAACTAAAAGCACCGAAAACCCAATTTTGACTTTGAGACCATGCGAGCATACAGGGTTTCAGAACATGTCTTTTTCTCTCTGCTATTCATACCCCAAACACTTTTCTTTTTTTTTTTTTTTTAAAATTTTTTTTATTTTTTTTTAGAGAGCGAACGAGAGAGAAACAGCATGAGAGGGGAGAGGGTCAGAGGGAGAAGCAGGCTCCCCGCTCAGCGGGGAGCCCGATGTGGGACTCGATCCCAGGACCCTGGGATCATGACCTGAGCCGAAGGCAGACGCTTAACCATCTGAGCCACCCAGGCGCCCCCCCCAAACACTTTTCTGTGAGTCAAACACTTTCCGTGAGTTTTCTAAGGAACCAGAATCCACCAGAACTAAGATGTCAATGGTAATAACATAACAAAAACACTAGAGAAAAGTGCCTTTGTAAGTATTGTGCTCTGCTGACGGATGTACATGGCACTGAAATTGATTCGGGGACTAAAGACAGAGACCCGTGCTGAGGGCATCGTGAGAGTCTTCACAAAGATGTCCTCTTGGCACAGAGTCAGGATAGATCCCAGAGATGCTGACTGCAGCAACTGGAGCAAATCCTGAAACCACACAACCATTCAACAGAACACACAGATACTTGTTCTCTGTACATGTATATTGGGGTTTGGATAGGATTTCAAAATAGTTCACACTCAGCATCTTCTGTTTCCAAGATCTTATTTGATGACCCCTTCTCTTTCCATTATTTGATGAGAAGACTTGGAAAGCATGACTCTTTCTGCTTCATTTTTCTATTCACCTCAGAATTAAGTTTAATGCTCTATTTGCCATTTATGTGGTTGCATTTATGTTCTGTGGCTTTTTTTTTTTTTTAACCACATACTGGCAGAAGTTTTAGACCCAGTTAGATTATGTTCATTTGCAGGTGACAGATGAACTCAGAATAATCCATTATATGAACATGTTCCTGCTTCTTCCTGCTTTCTCTGTATTATGGTGAACTTTTCCAATCCTCAGGCATCCCAAACTGAAACATTTACTATGTGATCAACCAATATCTGTGGGCTATTTATAATCTGCTTCATTTAAGTTTGGTAGTTAACAAATTGACTTTGGATTTGATCAGTTCTAAATTTAAGGGAAAGAGAGAGAGAAAGGGAGAGTAAAAGAGAGAAAAAGAAAGAGAAGGAGATTGAATCATGCATACATTTATAGAGAACAGTAACAACCAGTGCAAAATACTCACTCTGAGAAAGTAAGATATTCCACCTCTTAGCTTGTTTTATTTTTAAGCACAAGTGGGTTGTCAAGGAATTTTAAAATTTAGAATGCAATATACAATTTTCCCTAAAAGCAGAGTATTTGCCATTTTCTAGGACATGACACCAGGGTGATAGAAGTCCATTTTCACATTTAGACAACAGCTCCCTAAAAAATAGGCAGAAGAGTTTTTTCCACCATTAATGCTCCGACTTTTTTTTTAAATAACAGGTGAAAACTCGGTATATATTTGGAAAATCTTGCCCCTTTAGTGAAAAATCTCATCAAAGAGTGTGCCTATGTCTTTCCAGAGAGAGTAGTAATACCAACTGTCCATTTCATGCAGATCACAATCACTCACGGTTTTAAAATCACATTGACTTAGAGAAGTCACTTTTTTCCTATTTCAAATTACTCCTAAAAGGTGATTTTTACTAAATCCAAAGTCAAATATATGGAGGACTTTGTTTAACTTTACACAGGTGAAAATTCTGAGAGAAATGGAATTATTAATATGCTTGTTTTTCCTTATGGAATAACTTCGTTACCAGACAAATTCTCTGTAATCATTCAAGGTCATGCCTCAAATTAGTAAATGCAATTCATGAAGGTAATTCAAAGTGAAGTTAAAATATGTACAACAATTATTTCCTGCTTGTATACAAGGTGACTAAATTTGTGACATATAATAGGATCTAGCCAGTTATCTAAGCAGCAGACAGCAATCTAAAAGAGTAAATTCTCCACTTGATTTCATGTCCCTCAACCACCACTTTTCAGAAGAAATATTGAAAATTATTAAAAATTACAACCAAGAACTTGCCAATAAACATAATCAAAAAATAGGGCTGCAGATCCATTAGTTCTAATCCCCACTGATTTGGGAAAAGAAAAAGCAATGTGCTGCCCACCCACACCTCCTTTTATTAAGCACTTTTCTTAAGTGTCCCAAGGAGGAAAGAACAAGGTCTGCTGCTACTTCAACCATTCTAGTTCTTTAGAGACCAATCCACTGAACTACCCATATGCCCAGGTCCAGCCATTGTTTTGAGCAGATCTTGATAAAGATAGGTAGATATTAACAACCTCTTCCAATTCTGGCAAGTAGAGCTTGGAAGTAAGTTTCAATATACAAAATTCAGTCAGGATGGTTCTGCTCCCATGTACCACCTCCATGCTACCCCTCAGGTAAATACACCAGTGTTTCCAAGTACCTGGAATAATGACTCAGAGACATGAAAGGGAAGCCCATTCAGAGAGAATCTGACACCATTCAGAACAGGGCATTAGTTGAAGTTTTTCTCTCCTTCATTCTTTAGTTTTCCCATTTAAAATAGAGCCCTGTTTGAAGACCTGCCTAATTCTTGACATTTTCTTTGCCCAGGGGCTGTGTCTCCTTCGTATTTCTCCCATCGCAGTAGGAGGTCCTTTATAAGTAAGGTGAAAATATAATTTAGTATCATTCTTTTGAAACTTTTGAGAATGAAAAGGAAAGATATTAATGATAACACCAGGATAATAGGCATAAAGAAGGACTGCATGAGCAAATCAAGATATATGGGCATCCTACTATAAGCCTCTAGGGTTTTAGGAAAGAAATGAAAAGTCTATGGTTGGGTTCCATACTACTTAGCAGACACCTTACCATTACTCAGAGTTCATTCTTTTATGATTGTTCCTTGTCTTTCAATTCAAATGCTCCCTGGCAAAGAGATCATCTGCTCTATCCAGTTCTCAGCTTTGCAATTGATCTATCTTACATTTACCACACGTACACTCTCTTATACACAACAGGAAGACATAGTAGGAATAAATGAATAATCAAGTGATAGTGCTGATTTGCCAGAGTAATATAAATTCAAACATTGACCAAGGTCTTCAGAAATAGATTAAAGTTTGCCTGAAATTATTATCACAATTTATTTGACAGTGTGCCTTGTAATCTTTCTGGCCAAGTGTCTCATACAAACTAATAAATGATTAGCATATTGTTCATTCAGAAAATCGTCATCATTATCACCCAATTTTACTATGTGGGATTTGTTTCTTTGGGCTTGAGTGTATTTCAGATATAAATTTTCTACTCTAATATTTTCCATTCTAATTTTTATAAGGTAGGTTTTAAAATATTTTCCACCGTGCAGTTTTTTCTTTAGTTTACCGTGTTCAGTTGCCACATATCCCTTGGAGAGATTTTGAACTTCTTTTAATAAGTACCTTTACCATTTTAGGAGGTTATGTTTAAAAACAAGAAATGAAAATCAAAACCACAATGAGATACCACTTCATACCCATTAAGATGGCTATAATCAAAAAGACAGATAATAACAAGTATTGACAAGAATGTAGAGAAATTAAAAACCTCATACACTGCTGGTGGGAAAGTAAAATGTTGCATCCACTTTGGAAAACAGTCTGGTAGTTGCTCAAAAAGTAAACATAGAGTTACTATTTGATCTAGCAATTCCACTCCTAAGTATATAACTAAGACAAATGAAACCAAATGGACACACAAAAACTTAGATACGAATGTTCACAACAACATTATTTCTAAAAGCCAAAAAGTAAAAATAACCCAAATGTCCATTGCCTAATGAATGGATAAATAAAATGTTGTATATACATAGAGCAGAATATTATTTGGCAATAAAAGAAAACAAAGTATTGATATATGCTACAATACTGATGAACCTTGAAAGCATTGGGTTAGGTGAAAGAAGTCAGTCACCAAAAAACACATATTGTATGATGCCATTTATGTGAAATGTCCAGAATAAGCAAATATATACAAACAAAAAGCAGATTCATGGTTGACTTGTGGGGAAGTTAGGGAATGACTGTGAAGGAGTACAGATTACGTTTTGGGATAAAGAAAATGTTCTAAAATTGATTGTGGTGATAGATGCATGACTCTGTGAATATACTAAGACGCAGTGAATTATATACTTTAAAAGCCAGTAAATTATATACTAAAAGCCACTGGTTTGTATGATATGTGAATTATATCTCAATAAAGTTGTTTTAAAATAAGGTAGCTAAAATATTTTGTCTTGCAGAATCATATGTCAAGGACGCATTCACAATTAAGAGATGTGTACCCAAAATGACATAAAATTAAAATAGAAGCGCATAGACAGTTAAGCCAATTACTAATTAAATCATGAAACACACAACTCCGTAAGGGGTGATTTCTAAAAAACCCACATATAGAAAGAATGGCCCAGTTCTTAGAATTTAAAATCCCACTTGAGTAGTGATATGAAGATAAACCGCCAGAACTCTGATGCATTATTAAAACTGGGCAAACCCTACTAGATTTATTCTTGACAGAAGATCTGTCCATTAAGCCAAAAGGTAGAAATAATGGTTGAAAAATATAATAGCTGCTAATGAGTATTCACACATGCATTTAATTTTTTCCTCAATTTAAGTTAGTATTTATGAGTGCAAGATATGGGATTTAAAGCAGCTAGGATTTGAATCCTCTGTAATTTAATAGCTGTGTGACCCAAGGCATGTACTTCACCTCTCCAAACTCCAGTGTCATCATCTCTAAAATAATATGTACTTTATAAGTTGTTGTAAAATAAACAGAAATGCTCTTGGCATATAATAAGCACCAAATTTGCTGTTTTTATTACCCCTACTTCTAAAAACATCAGATGCAGGCTGTCATAGCTTGATGCATCTTTCCTCTAGCAATAGATTTCAGGCAGATGTAGGGAAGCAAGCAAATATCTGCTAATGAGACTGAAACTTTAGTGTCTGATCGGTGATAAATGAGGATGAAAATCTAAAAAACACTCTTTAAATTGCAAATAATACAGTATCTCATCCAGTGGAAAATTATGCCAGTCACTCTGACACTGGAGAACCATGAACCAAGGCCATGAAAACATTTCACTTCTCTGTCTATTAGGTGAACATTTGCACATATATTTCACTATTTGTTGTGTACTCTAATCTACCTTTAAATTTTAGAATGGTTCATTTTATGTTTTCTTGTACTTAGGTTTTATCTTGGCAAATACTGGTTAATTTTTTCATCCTCAAGTTTTAGTGTTGGAAGAAAATCTAGGAAAATCTCCATTGTCTCCTCAGGAATAACTGATTATGATGCTTTCAAATTTCTGAGATTATTAATAGAAACAATGTGCAAAAACATATGGTGTCATTGAGTTATAAATTATTTTAATAATGACTAAACTACTTTCCATTTTGCAAAACAGTTGAACTGAATATTGGCATAGAAAAATATTTGTTGCTACAAAATGAAAATATCCACTTTTTTTTTTTTTAACATAGGCATGTTTGAACTCCATATAGTAAGGAATATCTACTAATACAGCATGGGACAATTTCAATATAATATAAAAGATCAAGAGTGCTAGATCTGATATCAGATTATTGGGGTTTTATTTCTGCCTCTCCTGCCTGCTAATTGTGATTTGGGGAAATTATTTACTCTGTGCCTTGGTTTTAACTGAATAATAATAATAAATGATGATGATGATGATGATATACCAGCCTACTAGGGCTTCTGCAAGTGAAAACTGGTTAGAAGGAAACTTGGAATATCAGAGCTCATTAATCTGTTATCCATTAATAATTACTTAATAATTAGTCAGATCAAGAGGGCAATAAATATCCAGATTTCCTTCCCTGAAAACATTACAACTATTTATGATATGAATTAGAAAATGACCTTTTCTGAGGCACGCACTGCTCCACATCAGTCTTTGTAACCCCATTATTCATACTAGTGCCTGGCATGTAGTCCACACACGATGAACATGTGTGGAACAATCCTCCCAAAGCCTTAGGCGTGGCTGATTCCTCTCACCATCCAATCTCAGCTTCAAGTCCTTGCCCCAGAGACCCCTCCTGGCACCACTCAGGTAAAAGCAATTCGTCACTTAACCACTCTCAGCCCAGTATCTACTTTACTTTCCTCACATCTCTTATCAATACTGCAAATTATCTTTTCCTTTGTTTACTTATTTACTATTTTCTATTCTTCCCACTAGAATACAAGGTTCCTGGAACTCATGAAACTAGTACATGTTTTATTTGCAATATCATCACAGAACAGTGTTAGGAACATGCTAGTTTCTCCACAAATACCTGCCAAATGAAGGAATTTATTTAGGGGTAGAAATGAAGTTTTTGTGAAATAAGGCAGTCACTTGTAAAGAGGAGATATTTCCCGTCTTCCCAACTAACAAGATGCACTTTGGGTTTTCCAGGAGGTGAATTTTGTGTTTGGGATGTTTTTCAGGGAATCAATACCTATGGAGGTGGAGGGGAGACATAGGATTGACCAAGGGAGAAATGCCGCTGTGATGTGGGTTGGCAGCCCCAGCCAACTCCGCAGGTTAGCTTTCAAACTGAAATGTCTCATCCGTTTTCCCATGTTGTATTGAAACAGCCATGACTTTATACATCCGTCTCAATCAGCCCTTGTCTGTGCATCACGCACAAAAGTGTGTGACCTTGGCAAGGGGGCCGTCTGCAGCTGAGGGGATCCTGGACAGGCTCAAGGCTGAAAAGGAAATCTGGATGGTGCATCTTTACTTCCACCGCTCATTCTGTATTTCTCATTCTTTTTTTTAGACTTTTCACTCTATCATTCAAAAATTTTACTGTGTGTTTTCTATGTGCCAGGCACAGTCTCAAGTTCTGGGAATTTAACAATGAACAAAACAGAGCCCTTAACCTCAAGGGGCGAACATTCTAGAAAGGGAAGATAAACAGGTATAACTTAGGAAATTGTGTTATAAAGAAAAATACTTCAGGTTAAGGTGAGGAAGTGATATTTTAGCTGACATCTGAAGGAAGTCATGGAGAAAGTCACGTTTATATTTGGACAAAGAACATACCAGTAGAAGGAGCATCAAATAGGAAGCTCTGGTGTATTCATACAGCAGCAGGAGGGGCCACATGGGAGGATTGTAGGGTATGAGATCAGTGAGGTAGGTGGGAATTGATTTATGAGTTGTATTCTAAAGTTCAAATTTTGGAAACTTAGAGTTTTTTCAGTACTTTTCTGACTCTCTGCCCAAAAGTTAGTCTTTTATCCTGACAAGGGATATTTAGTTTGGGATTTGATGAAATTCTTGTATTTATATGTTGTTCCATGGACTTATTTGGCTGTTTACAAGCAAGGGGCAAGAAAAGTCTCTGTATCCAATTATTGTAATTTTACTTCAACAGCTGAAGTCTCCCAGATGTTTGCTGTTTTCCACTTTCCTGAGAGAGGTTTTAGATGCATCTGCTTGCTGAATTAATATTTTACATCTCATTTTCCTTCCCTTGGAGGATTTCTGTCCTTTTAAGAGGTTTTTTTTAAAATTTTTAATTATTTTTCTTTATATTCTTAGTATTGGTTGAGATAGGTGTACCATCTAGCCTGGTACACACTACCCCATAGGCTTTGTTACAACAGTAGAACTATGGCTAAACAAAATCAAAACAAAAAAGGCTATGCTATGCCCTTTCATTAGGGGGAAAAATGGGGCATTCCTCCCAGTATTCTTAGAGAAACCAGCTGGCTTTATATTCATAAATATTCTACATTAACATATGTAAGTCATCATGCATCACAAAAGAGACAGGCAAACGAGATCAAATTTGTCAGAAGACAGGGTGGGATCAGGTAGCCTCAGGGCCCAGAGAAAGATAACCCACAGAATTGCAGAGTCAAACACCTAGCCCTCAATAGCTATAGCAGCACAATAAGAAAAAACATGAGCCAACCTCAGTTGGAACAGCTTCTTCAGCATCTAAGTTCACAACTGAGTATTTAATTCTCCTGATAGCTCCCAGAAGGATGGTGACTCCTCATGCTTTGCTTTCAAAATTTACACCAATGCCAATGGGAGCTTAGAATCACTTTCATTTAACCAGAGATAAGGAAAGCAAAAGAAAATGAGGGGAAATAGTGCATGAGGTTGAACTTAATTAAAAACTGGAAAATAGGGCGCCTGGGTGGCTCAGTTGGTTAAGCGACTGCCTTCGGCTCAGGTCATGATCCTGGAGTCCCGGGATCGAGTCCCGCATCGGGCTCCCTGCTCAGCAGGGGGTCTGCTTCTCCCTCTGACCCTCCCCCCTCTCATGTGCTCTCTCTCTCATTCTCTCTCTCTCAAATAAATAAAAATCTTTAAAAATAAAAAAAAAAAAAAAAAAAAAAAACTGGAAAATAATTTCTTACCAACCAAAATATTCTTCTCCCTGAAAGTTGGGAAAGTGTGCACTGGAACACTGTTCTCTCCCCATCTCTCTTTCATTAAGGGAAGAACAAAAAACCTATCTTTCTTTGAGGGCAGAGTAAGCACTCTCTGATATACTCTCAAGGGCACTGATACGAGCTAGAGAATAGCTGGGGTTCATGTAAAGACAGTAGAGTCTTCAGCAGCTGCCCTGCAAGTAGTCTACTAGCTGCTGACATTTGACATCTTATTTTTATTCTCCTTTGAGGAAGAAGAATATAGGGCTTAGAATGACACTCCACCCATCCACAGCCAAGAAATGAATGACTAGGACCAAAAGAGCTTTGCAAGGCACTCAAATGGAATTAAAATTTCAGAGCATGTAACCAAGACAACAGTATAATGGGGTCTCAGAAATCTTAAATTTCTATTTCTCTAGCTTTCCATGTGTTCCTTTCTTATTTGATTTTGCACTTGCATCTTACTCCTAAATTTTTACTTGCCTCTGGTCTTCTTTGTTGGCCAAGATGCTAACAGGTTAGTGCAAATAAACGAGACCATGACATGGCCTGTTGTGTTAAGAAGAACTTTATTGGAATGTAGGACCCAAAGATGATGTGAATTTGATAGATGGAAAGAGAGTAGATGTGCCGATCAGAAGAAATAACAAGAGCATGCAGCACACAATAAATAGTTTTTGCTGGGAAACAGTGTGTGTGTGGTGGGGGTTGGGAATATTGTGAAAGAGGAGGAGGTTTAGGTGGCCTAGGGCAGAAGCAAGAAGCCTTGGTGTGGATGACAACTATTTTATATATTTTTCTCTTTTCAACACGGATGCATTGTAACTCCCCTCCTTCGTCCCAGCTGCTAAGTCCAGTCATCTTCTCCTGCTTTGGGATGAGCTGAGTTCTTACGCTAAAAGTTTTGGATGGCAGTGGAGAAATAAATGAGAATCTTCTTCAGTCCCTGGTCTATAAAATATGAAACTCAGGCGTCATCAAGAATTCTTTGCAAACAACTGAAATGGTTCTATTAAGTAAAGATCAAGATTTTCTAGAAAGATACTGAGGACATAGCAGAGGCATAGGGACAGATGAACAAACTTTGGGAAACCTAGGAACCTGAATCTCTGGCTCTAATTTCAAGATCTCAGGGACCATCTCTTTGGTGGGCTGTGATGGGAAGACTCTGATCCAATCATTTTCCTTCTTCATTCATCTCTCCTAAGGATACCAATTTCCACCTTGAAAGTGTGATCAGCCTAGCCTGAAGAACACATCAACCACTGTAGGGTAGGTTGAGGGATGGGAAGGAAGGGGGAGGGGGTCCTATGATTGCCATCCCAGCAAAATCATGTGGAATGGGAGATGGTCAGACATACATCCAAAGAAGGGATACCAAGAAGATCAAAACCAGATGAACATGTTATAATTTGAGAGCTGACAGTGCTCATGTTTTCTATCATGATAACAAAAGAAGTGGGGCAGAAAAAGGGAGGTTTTGAAGCAGGGGGAGGAAAGAAGAGAAAGAGAAAATGAATAATTTGAAATGTCAGGAATTTCAAAAGATGCTTGTATTGTAGCTCAAGGTACTACTGCAAATTCCTGGCACACAACTATTTGAAACAAAAAAAGTAACAAATAATATATCTATTGTTTTTTGAAAGAAAACATTGAGTATGACTTTGTGTCATGGAAAATTCTCTTGAAACTTATTTTGGTAACTCTCTTTCATTACGTAGTCTGTATTTTTCCCCATTTACATGTTTTACAATCTAAACTTAATACTTAAAGTGGGTTATTGGCAAAAATAAAGATTTTTCTCCATCACATCAGAGTTAATTGAAAGGGCCCATCTTCAGTTCTCCTCAAACAACACATGGGATACATTTGCAAGCTCCTCATTGAAAGCCACTAGTGAACTCAAGTGCCATCAGTCACTCCACCATGACCTAGAACTTTTAAAAAGTTCTGTTTTTATTAGCTTTGTGCCAGTTAAAATAATGGACTCGTGCAACTTTATTAAAAGAGTTGCTTTATATTATTTTAAGAAAAATTGTTAAACCTAATTTGATGTTTTCATTTAACTTTTTCCATTGTTCCTATTTTTACATGCGAAATATGTTAACACTTTGACCAGCCTTATTGCTATCTTTTCCTAAGCATTACAATCCATGGTAACAAACACAAATGTTCATCCATAAGACACTGATTAAATAAACTATAGCTTATGCATATATGGAATTCTAGGTGGAAGTTAAAAAAGGGTAGCTCCACCTGTACTATCAATGGCATGATGAAAAAAGCAAGTTACACAACATACCCTATATTTTGTAACTTATATAAAAATTAAACAAAAGCAAAATTACATAAATATGTATATAAATGCACTGAAGAGGGTCTAGAAGAGCCTAGAAGGGTATGCATTTGGGGAGGAGACTAGATTGGACATAGGGAAAAGTATACAATTGCTTTTTGGTATTATTTGACTTGTAATGGGAATATTTTACTAACACAATTAAAAATAAATTTAAAGGGCGCCTGGGTGGCTCAGATGGTTAAGCATCTGCCTTCGGCTCAGGTCATGATCCCGGGTTCCTGGGATCGAGTCCCGCATCGCATCGGGCTCCCTGCTAGGCGGGGAGCCTGCTTCTCCCTCTGCCTCTGCCTCTCTCTCTCTCTCTCTGACTCTCATGAATAAATAAATAAAACATTTTAAAAAAAAAATAAATAAATAAATTTAAAAATCTTAAAAGAATCATCATCTAAAAGGTTTTAAAAAAACTAGTGAAAACAGGGACACTTGGGTGGTTCAGTAGACTGAGCTCTAGATTTTGGCTCAGGTTATGACTTAGGGCTGTGAGATCAAGCCCTGCGTCAGGCTCCATGCTCAGTGGGGTGTCTGCCTGAGATTCTCTCTCTCCCTTTCCCTCTGCCCCTCCCCCGCTCGCTCTCTCTCAAATAAATAAATCTTAAAAAAAAAAAACTAGTGAAAATAACTAGTTATCTTCATTACTACAAATCCTCAGTTAGTTCAAGCTCACTTTAATCAAAATGCACTGTTCTGTCTTCCTAATTGATAACAAGTTTTTAAAAGTCAAAGGTCAAGTCTGTGATTGCAACTGTTTGGCCGCTATAGCATTGAGTATACTGCCATGATTGAGGTGCAGTGAGTGCTCTAAGGATCCATGCTCGTTTGAGTTCTACCTGTTTGTGTAGTAATTGTGTCTTGTATGCCAGAAGCTTGGTTACAGTTTTCATTGAGATAATACAGGCATCCTCAACAAACATACCATAAAATTCAATACAGAACTCTTACTGAGCAACTACTTTGTGCTGGACACTACAATAAGTGCTTTGAATATAAATAATAAATATCACTCAATAGTCTTAACAAGCTAGTGAGGCATGTCAGGTGTTCCCAATCCTTTCAAAATCTCAGAATCACCTTAGAATCTTTCTAACAAGAGATGTTCATTCAATTAATAAAAGGATGGGCCTCAATCATCACTTTTGTTTAAAGGCTCCCCATTGATTCTGCACATAAATTTTTCATTAGCAAATAGAATATTATTATAATTCACATGCCGCTTACCCTAACCTGGGACCTTGAAATACCTCTTTGAATTCCGAATATTTAAGTATTAAATCAAAAGCATTATATTGAGAACATGGTTTTAAACAAAGGCTGAGATGAAAGCTGCAGCCTATCATGTGCAAAGTGTCTTCTGGAAACAGTATGTGTTCTGTGACACATGTACTACATTACTCACTGCGGTAATTGGCATTTCCTTGCTTTTATTAGTTTTAGTCTGACCTTTCATAAAACTCTTTCATATTCCTTAATTTACATGGAAGATAATGTGGTCTGAGGGCCAGACCTGGAGCCAAGATATGCTAGTTCTAATCCCAGCTCTACAGTTGACTCTCACCATGGTCCTTGAAAGTTAATAATTCTAAGATTTGGGCACCTGGGTAGCTCAGTTGGTTAAGCGACTGCCTTCGGCTCAGGTCATGATCCTGGAGTCCCGGGATTGAGTCCCGCATCGGGCTCCCTGCTCAGCAGGGAGTCTGCTTCTCCCTCTGACCCTCCCCCCTCTCATGTACTCACTCTCTCTCATTCTCTCTCTGTCAAATAAATAAAATCTTAAAAAAAAAATTAAAAAAAATAATTCTAAGATTTTTACCTACAGAATGAGTCAAATTAGATAGAAGTCCTAGTAACATTTTGAGAAATGAAATGTAAAAATATGAAGATCACATATGAATGATTACATACGTTTACTTTGGGCACCATAAATCTAAAATGGCAATGGCAGCTTGGAAGAACAGCTATTTCAAAAGAACTATCCAGTCTTCCTGCCAATAAGAAAAGAAAAGAAAGGAAAAAAAAGAAAAGAAATCTTTGCTTATTAAGAAAAAAATTCTACTCCAGATGTGTATTAAAATGGAAAGGTAGAATATATGTGGCTGACATTATATGATAAGAACAGTTATAAAGCAGAGCATGACACATCAAGATATCCAATAGTCTTACTTCAACTGAAGTACTGATTCATTGAGTAGTTTGAGTGTTTTTAACTGCAGTGTCCTATTTAGTTTCAGTAAAGTTTTTTAAAAAATTAGACCATGAAAATGATGTTCTTGATTTTGCAGGTGGTATAAAAACATAACTATATATGCTGATGGGCCAGTATCACATCTCTGCAGTTGTTAGACACATAGACATTGCTGTTCCTCTGGTAAATAAAAATGAGGAATGAAAAAAATAGTCAGGGCGCCTGGGTGGCTCAGTTGGTTAAGCGACTGCCTTCGGCTCAGGTCATGATCCTGGAGTCCCGGGATCGAGTCCCATATCGGGCTCCTTGCTCAGCAGGGGGTCTGCTTCTCCCTCTGACCCTCCCCCCTCTCATGTGCTCTCTCTCTCTCATTCTCTCTCTCAAATAAATAAATAAAATCTTAAAAAAAGAAAAAAATAGTCAACAATGTAGCTCAAATCCACAAAAAATTAAAGTTTATTATCCCAAGTCAATATGTCTTTATCACCAATTCCGAAGTAATTAAGAAACACATAAAAACTAATTCCTTTATATTATTCTAAATATTTAGCATCTTATCATCAATGTACAGAAAGGGAGAACATATTTTAAAAGTTTTCACCTAGTTAATAAATGTATACTTTGTGAAATAAGATAGTGTAAAATGTAGTTAATGTATTTGAATTTGTTTAATAAAGGAATTACATTAAGAATAGTACCAAATTTTTTGGGGGGGTGTTCATTTGTTAAACTGAGATTAAACATTATTTTTTTAAAGATTTTATTTATTTATTTGACAGAGAGAGACACAGCGAGAGAGGGAACACAAGCGGGGGAGTGGGAGAGGGAGAAGCAGGCCTCCTGCAGAGCGGGGAGCCCGATGTGGGGCTCGATCCCAAGACCCTGAGATCATGACCTGAGCTGAAGGCAGACGCTTAACGACTGAGCCACCCAGGCGCCCCTAGATTAAACATTATTTTAAAAATTTCAATATTTTCTCCCCTTTCATCCTTTTTTCCTTTCCCCATACTGTAACCCAAATTGCTTCAAGAACATGAACTAGCTTTGTAAAATAATGTTTTGCTGACACAAATGACAATAATTCAAACATAGATTAAATTTCACCTAATCTTAAGGGCTTTTTTTAAAAATAGAAATTTGTTTGGAAAGTAATAATTTGGTGTTTACTGAACCTCAAACATTCAGAAGGAATCTTTGATCTCTTGTTTGCTCTCATAAATCTCTCAGCAACAAACTGTATTTTAGTAACATAAAAAATCCGGTCATAATCCTCCCCTTTACTCCTCAGAGAATTTTCTCTATGTTAGACCTTTTTAAAAGAGCATCTCATCTAAAACCCCACAATATCTTCCTGGAGTTAATTATCATAATGCTTTGGTATTTAGGATAAGCAAGAATGGAAAATTAAAAGAAAAACTAAAAAAAGAAAAAGGAAAATGGTATTTTAAGAGACTGTTTTTATAATTTTATTTATTCAATTCATACATAAAATAATTTTTATTCATCTTTTGTAATTTTTTTTGAGATTGTATGAAGGATCAGCTAATTTTTATCACATCTTCCTCTGCCATGAACCTAAGTTTTTCTTTGCCAAAACAGTGAAATACAATTAAAGACTATCTCAATGTTTCCTGATAATTTTGGAGAAAAGCAAGACAGAAACAAATTCTGTCTATGTTATACAAATAAAAACAACATAATTGTATTACTTTCTTTCTTTTTCTCTTTTAGGTCCTTTGGGCAACTCTGTCCATTTATCTTCTTCTAAACCGAGAGACTCATGACAGAACTCCCTGGTGTACCACAGCTGTCCAGGGTTAGTAGAGCACATGAAATATATTGAGAGAGGGAGGACCGTAACATAAGAATCATGTTTATTATGTGTCTACTTTAATTTGTCTCATTACTTTTGAGTTAACAAGATATAGGAAATCAAATTTTTTGACAAGTTTATACATTATGTTATGATCACCACAAACATAGCTACTATCTGTCCATCACATTGCTATTACAATATCATTGACTGTGTTCCTTATTCTCTGCTTTTTATTCCCCTGACTTACTCATTCCATAACTGGAGGCCTGTATTTCTCACTCCCCTTCACCCATTTTACCCCCACCCCCCCGCAACCATCAGTTTGTTCTCTGTATTTATAGTTCTAATTCTGCTTTTTGTTTATTCATTTTTTAATACTCCATTTATGAAAGGAATCATATGGTACTTTTCTTTTTCAGTCTCACTTATTTCACTTAGCATAATATCCTCTAAATCCATCCATGTTGTCTCAAATGATATGATCTCATCCTTCTCTATGACTGTGTAATATTCCATTTTTTATATATGTATATATATACCACACACCACATTTTCCTTCTCCATTTGTCTGCTGATGGACGCTTAGGAAACTGGACTACTTTCTAACCCCATACACAGAAATAAACTCAAAATGGATTAAAGACCTAAACATGAGACCTAAAACCATAAAAATCCTAGAAGACAACACAGGCAGTAATTTCTCTGACATCAGCCATAGAAACATTGTTCTAGATATGGTTCCTAAGGCAAGGGAAATAAAAGCAAAAATAAACTATTGGGACTACCTCAAAATAAAAAGCTTTTGCGCATCTAAGGAAACCATCAACAAAACAAAACAAAACAAAAAAACCCACTGAATGGGAGAAGATATTTGCAAATGACATATCTGATAAGGGGTTAGTACCAAAATATATAAATAACTTATACAACTTGACACCAAAAAATCTAAAAAATGAGCAAAGGACCTGAATAGACATTTTTCCAAAGAAGACATACAGATGGCCAACAGACACATGAAAAGATGCTCAACATCACTCATCATCAGGGAAATGCAAATCAAAACCACAGTGAGATCACCTCATACCTCTCAGAATGGCTAAAATAAAAAAGACAAGAAATAACAAGTGTTGGCGAGGATGTAGAGAGAAAGGAACACTTGTGAACTGTTGGTGGGAATGTAAGTCGGTACAACTACTGTGGAAAACAGTGTAGAAGGTTCCTCAAAAAATTAAAAATAGAAATACCATATGATCCAATAATCCTCTTCCTGGGTATTTACCCAGGGAAAATGAAAACAATAACTCAAAAGATTTTTTTCTTTACTCTTCGGTTGCTTTCATTAAGTAGTTAAGTAATATCGCTTACTCAACTACATACTTGCATCAAATTTGAGAATTTCTCTTATGATGTTTTTGAGGAATTTAGAGCTATTAGATAAGAATTTTATTTAGACTTTCATGGTTAAAGGCAATGAAAGTTTAGTTATTCAGATAATAAATTCAAATCAATTCCAATCAACATTTGTTCTGTGAAGAAATTATTCATCAAACTTTTTTAACTTTGTGTTATAATGAAGTAACCCCTATGTGTACACTGTGAAAAATATTAGATTATAATAGTATTTCATTACAGGACTGTCTCAGGGGTATAGAAATAAAAAAACTAAAATAATGATAAGGGTACACATTAAAAGTGGTATTGTTCTATTCCAGCATTTTAAAAATGCTGTCTCCTGGTTTGTATCTTATCAATTGCCTTTTTTTGTTATGTATCAGAGTCAGTGTGTCCATTCAAGAAAAAAAAAAAAATCACATGAAAGATATATTTCCCAGGCCAGTGTATATTTGGCCCTAACTTAAAAAAATAAAATGGGAGAGGAAGTACGTAGGTTTTGCTTAAATATACACGGAACAAATGAAAGTTCTGTGATGAAGCAAATTGTTTGCATGTGTGGCTTTATTTTTATAGCCAAAATGGCTTACTCAATAAAACATGTGAGCTGAATCTGGCTCTTGCTCTAGAAATTATCCCAAGCCATGTCATATTGCCTACAACAGTTCCCAGCTTTGCTAGAACAGTTTAACTCTGCACACTTACATGTGGCAGGTAATGTGCTAGGCTCTGTTCTAGAAACTGCGGGTGATGATGCCAAAGAAATATTCTCCAGAGGGCTCACAGGGCCACAGGCATAAGTAGTTACCAAATAAAATAGAGTAAAGCATCATTTATGAAATCCATGGGGATTCAAAGATCAGAGACATTCTGCCCAACTTAAGGGGGTGAGAAAATAATAACAAAGGGTTTCGTGAAAGATTCTCTCAGGAATATAGAGGATTTCAAGCGGTGGAGATAATACAGGAGAAGTAGAGAGGCAGGAAACTCAGGAAGAAGAGGTAAGGGCTGAGAATTTAACGGTAGGCTAGGGATAAGGAATAGGATTAGAGACTTGTACTTTAATTTCTCAAGCAAGACTAGAGCCAATTAAACAAGGCGCAAACTTGCTTTGCCATGGTTAGAACTGCTCATTAACAATTAAAAATGAAAATCTCTTTCACATGACTGGATACAGCTCCTTAACTCAGTTCAACGAAGCATTCAACATCAATGTAACTTAACGGCTTTACTTAGAACTGATTTTATTGCTTTATATACTTTTGAAACTGAATACTTTCTTTTCTATAAATGCAATATTTTAAAATATAACCTAACTGAGCAAGCAATATTCCAATGGGTCATTACTGCTTCATTCATGAAATGCACATAAGTTATGTCTGTACTCTACTAAACAACTTATTTATTCAGAGAGGTAAATTTCTTGGCATTTTAGGGACCAAAAAATCCCAATTTTCTCATCAGCATTTTCATTTTTCTATCAGCATTTTTGTTATTAACTAAGAATCAAAACTAATCTGTAAATATTTATTAATGCTTCATATTATTTCATATAGTATTTTATATGTGTGACTCCCCTGCTCTTAAACATATCTGGATTGTATCTGAACCTATATCTATTCCATTTACCCATGGAGGACGAGTAACTTTCATCACTATAAAAGGAAATCATAAATTAATATGGGGCTGCTGCAATAATTCACAGATTTTTAATTTAATTTTTACTATAGTTTTATAGAGTCATATTATTAATCTTATTATTTATGAAAAAACTGATGATCATTAAGGTAAAATGATTTGCCCACAAGCTAGTTGCCCACAAGCATGGCTGCTATTCAAATGCAGGCCTATTAAATTCCAAACCACATAGTCTTTCCATTATATTACAGTGTCTTTCTAAAAGAAAAGAAAGACTTGTGAAATGAGACACTAACTGTCAAATTGTAGTGTTTCATTTACATATGCATATATATATGAGATATACACACACACATATATGTACACATACATATATACATATATATGTATATATAAATTATTTCTGGGATTCATTTATTATTGGTGTTCTGTCTATTCCTTTTAAATCAGGCATAACAATAGATTTTAAAGTATCAAACAGGCATTACCTATTTCATAAATCAAAAAAAGCAGTTCATGGATATTCCCTCATTATTATTTGTATCCTGAAATCGATAAAGCACCAACTATTTCATATCAACAGTGATATAAACTCAGCAGTGTTCAAAATTGGAACATTCAACAGTTTTTCCCAAATCTGAAATTTATTTTTCCAAGGAATTTTTCCCATAATTTAAAAACCATGTTTTGTTTAAAAGATAATAGGGCAATTTAATCCAAATATTTCTGACTCACTTACACTCAGACTCATAAAAAAAAAAATTCTTTGGTAACAGTTATGGTGAATAAACATATTTGGAAGACCGAAAAAAATTTTTTAATTTTTTTGTAAATACAATAATTAATGGAGTATAAGTTAATTCAATACTTGGAACATTTAGGGTTAATTTAAAATGAAGGAACTATAGGTAACACACATGTATAGCAAAAACACAGAAGGAAGGAAGAAAGGGAAAAAGGGAATATGGAATGAAAGAATGGAGAAAGGAAGAGAGAGAAGTGGAAGAAAAAGAGGGGAAAAAAAGGAAGAGAAGAGAGACGCTAGGAAGGAAATATTTATCCGGTATTTTCATATTGCTTTTCAGTGTCAAATAGTCTTTTCATGTATATTACCTGACATTTCCTCACAGCCCTGCACCTGATATCATGAGTCTACTGTATAGCTAAATAAAGAGATTCAGATTGTGAACTGAAGTAATTCAAAATGAGGATAGTCACCTTAAAATCTTTCTAAAACAACTTGGGGCATAAATTGTGGTGCAGCTGTGAGTTTCATCATATCTTCCTATGCAAAGTGCAGGTCTTTACCTCTCCATCACTGGTTCTCAAATTTTAGCCTGTACCAGACTAACCTGGAAGTCTTATCAAAACACAGGTTGCTGGGCCCCATCCACAGAGTTTCTGCTACAAAAGGTCTGAGGCAAGGCCCAAGAATTTGTATTTCTCACCTTCCCAGGTGATGCTGCTGCAGCTGATCTGGGACCACCTTTGACCATTATAGCCCGTCCTCTGGAGGGTTGGCTTCTGAGCATGAGACTTCGGTGTGGGAGGTCTATCAGCCACTACTTCTCACATCATATGTGACCTAGGACTATAAGTTAGGAAGTTAAATTTGATTTGTTCCCTTCCTCATTTTTAGTCTTTCCCACACCAGGGAGAGCTCCCTTTATAATTGGCCTAAGAGGCACAGGCCAGAACATTCACAATCCAACAGCCAACATGCACTGCCAACCTCCAATTCTCTGCTCTGGCAGCCCTTCCTGTCTTCATGGGTACCCAAAAGTGGCATTTCAAGGACTCAGTATCTCTCTTAACTCTCAAACTGCCTGCAATTCTTCTGAGCAAGGTTTATTCCTATATATTAAGGAGCTTTTTCCTAACATTTCCTTTGTCCAACTGTAAAAGATTATCCAATATTTTTTTCAATAATGGCTGAAAAGCAATGATTGACTTTTCTGTTTACTGAGCAGGGGAGCACGCAGGGGTGGAAGCTGGTCTGGGTAACCCTTGATGGGGAGGACAAGGCAAGTCCAGAGTCCAGGGTAGAAAAAGACAGGAGGAGCAGGAGTGAGGAGACAGCCAAAGTAATACGGCTATTAGTTCTGGGAGGTGTGGGAGAAGATGGCCCAGAAAGATGAGCTCTCTCTTCCACCTGCATCTTTAACCTGCTAAGATCCCAGGGTGCAATAGTCAATGAAGTGTGTTGGCAGCAAGGTAGGGAGCAGGGGGGCAGGGATGCTAACTATAGCAAGACAGCTGCAATAAACCATTTGGGTGATTTTTTTTTCATATTTCAGTTTGGATGTTTGGATTAACTATCAGCCAAACCCGCTTCTGAAAAGACTGAGGAAAGGTACAAAGACGGATGAGACTAGCTTGCCTCATTCTGCATCCACACTGACAGAAGAGAGCTTCCATGATCCCGCTGCTCCCTGACCTCCCGACCATAGAGGGGGTGACTGCTGTGGCTTTCAGGGGGGTCAGACCCGTTTTTTCAGGGCAAGAGAAAACTCTCAAGAAAAGAGTTTAGTGGATGCTCTTAAGACGTCTTTAGAAAAGTATTATCAATAGGAAATGAGAGTATTGATAACACTTTAAAGCCATTTGCATAAAAATAACATATAACACTTCAGGACTGCATGCATATCTCTGGGTCTTGGGCTTGTTCAAGAAGTCCTGCAAGAAAGAAGCTTCAGTTTCACCTTTGAAAAATTTCCTATACTATTTTCTTAATCCGTAAAGTTTAAATACTAAAGACTCAAGTCCTTCCCGATCCAGACTAAAGCGAAGAAGCTGTGACTGGGGATCTCATTGTCATTGACTTTCCTTCACTGTCATCTATTGTTCTGTGAGTATTTCTCCATGAGAAATATTTGAATGAATGACAGGAAGCGTCATGAACATTGCACCTGCAAGAAATATGTCACATATTCCTCTTTGGACATTTTGTTATTTTTCTCTGAACTGATATCCTTTCCATTTTATGCAGGAAAGATCATTAAGCATTCCAGAGCATAAACATTTCACCTTCAAAACTTTTGGTACTTCAGTCATAATATTGTTATTATGGGACTATAAATCTAAAATGGGATTAATTTTTCTTTCCTGTACCTACCTATGTCAAACAGCAAGTTAGGAGGAGTACCTTTATATTTCTATCCTGGGGGCCCAATCTCATGGCAAAGGAAAATTATTCTTTCTTTTGAGCAATGCCTCCAAGTCTTTTAGGTTACACATCACAGAAAGGCAATGTCATGTCATTGCATTTTTCTGAGGAGTTAAGACATTTCCTCAAAGTACTTTTACACAATGCATTAAAGTCATCAATGTGAATCCTTCCTAATGTGTTATTATTATAATTACATGTAGTCAATGCTTTTTGGATTGTGAACCTTTGTTATAAATAATATAGCACCTGATCATCTCAACAATTCTGTAGTTATCCCACTTTGTGGGTTATAAAAACTGAGGATCAGGAAGACGAATGGACTTGCCTTCATCAGCTAATGAAGGGATAATGGCAGAGGATTTTGGAGGCACTCCAGACTCCAAGGTTGTGCCTGTGCTTGTCTTCTAACAGAGCATAACTCTGAGATGCTTACCTCAATAGTCACCAGGACACAGAGGATAGGAAGTCACCTTGAGGTTGGCCTTGTTGCATAGCACCAATTTCCAGAATCCTCCTCCTTTTCCTCTTCTCTCTCCCTCCACCCCCTTCCTCCTCCTCCTCCTCACTATCATCATCTTCCTCCTTCTTTTTCTGGACCAAGTCTAAATTGAACAGCTTAGCTCCTAGTTAAGAATAAATTCTTTAGGGCCCAGTGCTACAGGACATTACTGAGTGATGGATCCTCACATACACCCAGCCCGTTGTGTCATGTCAATTCCTCCTTCAGGCAAGACCAGGTATGGGAACTCTTTCTGAGCTATGCGTCTGACCTGGGACAGAGTGTTTGCAAGTTCCCACTGAAGAGACACAGAGAGTGTTTTATCAGTGACAGTCAAAACAGCTGGTTCTGGTTATCCTAGGTACAGATGCAGGGACCTAGATGTTGTTGTTAATCATTTCCATTCATAAAACTCTCTGTGCTCTAAATAAAAATGTTCAAATATTTAAGAACAAGTCCAACCCCCAAAATAGATGTGTTACAGGCTGTCACAGCAACATTTCATATAATTAACCATATGATGGCCCAGAAAGATGAGTTCCCTCTTCCAACTGCATCCTTGACCCTCTCAGATCCTAGAGGTGCCACAGTCTAGGGAGTGCATTGGCAGCAAGGTCAGAAACAGGGGCGTGAGAGGCTATCACATCAAGACAGCTGCAATGAACCAGAAGGGTGATGTTTTTCATACTTTAGATTGGATATTTGGATTACCTATCAGCCAGAGCCATTTGTCTTTAAACAGAACACTTTGTCTCTTTCACATTCGATAAGTAAAAGCCTTAGATTTAGAATCATGATCTCACTGTTCCCTTCACTCGTGAAATCCAGGATAGGATGAATAAAATCACAGTATAGCCCCTTCTCAACAATCTCCTCCTCAATCTCTAAGCCTATATAATCATTTTACTGTTTAGGGAAGGTGATATGAACCTAATGCAGAGATTTTCTGGGCGGAAAAAAATCTGCCTGCATTTTCACTGCATGACTCTGAGCTAGAAACCCCTGTGCCTTTTGCATGACAAAGGGAAGAGAGCACAGGCCCTAAAACACTCCTCCAAAAGAACAGCTTAGGCAACTGGTAGGAAAGCAGTCTGCCGCAAAAGAACACCACCACCACCACCACCACAGGAATACATTTCTATTCAAGACCCTCAGCTTGTGTCTGGAAAGTAAACTAAAACCATTTGAGGGTAGGACCAAGTCTTACCTTCTTTTAATCTCCTGTGCTTCTATAGCTCCTTATCTAGGACGAATATGCAATATTTGTGTTTGTTACTTTACTGGCTTTTTTTGTTTTTCTCTAGCTGACAATATAGCTCCCTTTCTTGGAGGAAACTTCCTTGTTTATTGTTTGGAAAAGAAAAAGGTCCTTCTACCTTCAGGTAGCTGGCTTATAATACACAGCTCAAAGGACAGGCAGAAAAGAAATGAAAATGTAGGGCTCCCATATTAGGACCCAGATGCCACTGAGTAGCTGGTTGGATTCCTCTTGATAATATTCTTCCTTATTGGAACCCTATAGGCTATTATAACTTTCTTATATTATGATTTTGTATGTACCTATGTCAAGCTGTGCTACTTTCCAACCTGATTATCTTGTCCTTAAGAGGAGAAATTGTGCCTCATTCATGTTATACCCCTTAAAGTACTTCAAAAACTACCTATTCCCAGTAAGTGTTGAATAAATATTCATTCAGGATCTTAGCCTGGATTCCCTAGGAAACAAAAGTAGCGAGTTACAAAATATTATGTGTTAACACATTAGTGGAGAGCGAGGGCATTCCCCGGGCAGTAGGAATGCAGGAAAAGAGGAGTGAGGCAGGAAGAGAGAACAAATATAAAGTGTGCATGATCTAGCTGACCACTGCTTGATGTCAAACAGCAATAACTGATCTTACAGAACTGTCTTCAGAGAGACTTGTCTGCATATGATCTACCACATCACAGGACTTTTTCAATATCTCTTATCTCTCATTGGTCAAGGTGAACAGCCTCATAGGCCATTAATTTCCCTGCACTTCCAAGCTGTTTGTGCCCAGACTCTATGTCTGCAGCACCTCATACCTGACAGCCATAGTTAAATAGGAAGTTGACTGGTGCCCACACAGAACTAGTCACCATAACATCAGTTAGGGAGAAATAGGTAGTCAAGGACACAGAAGACATTGAGACCAAGAGAACCTTAGGTGGGGCTGAAGAGGTATCTGATACTTTGGTCAAAGTTGCTAGAGTTCTTAGACGAAGGACTGGCTGAAAAGCAAGATTCCATTAAACTGTTTCTGAGTTTTACTGGGATGAATGTCACTCAGTCATATTTGGGCTATAAGGTACTGCCTTGGAGCCTTATTTTCACAAATGTTCTTAATATTTAGAGCATTACCATATATACTCTATATGAACCATATATGTATGCATGAAATGTATGTGGTTAAAAATGGCACAACAGGGGCACCTGGGTGGCTCAGTTGGTTAAGCAACTGCCTTCGGCTCAGGTCATGATCCTGGAGTCCTAGGATCGAGTCCCACATCGGGCTCCCTGCTCAGCGGGGGGTCTGCTTCTCCCTCTGACCCTCTTCCCTCTCGTGCTCTCTGTCTCTCATTCTCTCTCTCTCAAATAAATAAATAAAATCTTTAAAAAAAAATGGCACAACATAGTGCTAGGGTCAAGTTTATCAACTGAACACCATAGTGGAACCATACTGCCAATTATACGGATGTTCGTTCTTCCTCCAGATTATTCAGCTCTGAAAAATCATAGGAATTTGTATATAAACACAGATGAGCAGGGCAGGTGGGCACATTTATTCCATACAGGCAAATACAACTAACAAGTTATCAAGTGAGCTTCTACTCTGACCCAGACAGGTCCTGAAGACAGGTACTGCTTTCAAGTTGGTCACACTTTAGGAGAACAGGTATACATCTACACAACTGAATCAGAATGTTAGAGTTTCCACATTGTGAATACAAACATAATGGGAGGAAATGGTTAACTAGGCCTTAGAAATAAGGGAAGGTTTCAGAAAGAGGGTACATTCAGGTGAGGGGGGTTTTAAAGAATAAATAGAAATTTAGTAGGAGAAAGAGAAAAGGAGTAACATTCTAGACAGAAGCAACAGAAAGAGAGAAAGGCTCCTGTCCAGTAACCATGATCCCACCTGAACAAGAAACACATACCCTTCTGGGAACTTTTACATGAGAAAATTCTACAAAAAATAAAGCACGTATTTTGAAAGTACTTACGTAGGTATTGCCTTTTCCATTTAAAAATGTCCCGCTTTAGAAAAACTTGACACTTCTGTTTTGATGAAAACAATATATTATGCGGTAAGGAACTAGAATCCTAAAATAGGTTGCATTTTATTTAATTGACTTCTGAACACCCACACAGTGTGCTGGTGGTATCTACTAAAACAGTAATAATTTATTTTGTATTAGCTTAGAAATGCCCTAATATTTAAACTGTGCAACTAAATTTCTGTGGTGAGTATCAACTACTTCTGGAACATATTGTTTGCCTTTAATATACCAAATGTCAAAAATGAAGCTCAAGAAAGAAATGCAGCTTCTTTCTTTGACTGTGAACCATTCTTTGGTGCATTAACACATATCTAGCATGCATCACAGTGCTTAATGTTAAATCCTGTGATACCTGCAAATCAAGACAATAGCAAAAACCCAGAATATCTCTATTTTCACTGATTAACAACTTCCCTTTTTATGCAGAATGTCTCACCCATAATTTTTGTGTTTTCCAGCCTATTACAAGAGTGTGATAGAGTGGAGGCTATCATGAGAGCCCCTGGATCATTTCTGCTACTATAAAATAAAATGCAGCAGCAGCTTGCTTGCTTAAGGGTCTCAGCCAGATGAATTGTATTAACATCCATGCACCAGGGCTCACACTGGCTACCAGGGTGTTTCTGGATGCAGTTCAAAGGGGTTGCCTTTGATCTATGAAGCTGTATACATTTTAAGCCAGAAACTATTTATCCTAAAATCACCCGTAGTGGGCAAGATGAAACGGGGAACCACTGTGGAAGCTGCATCATAACTCAAAGCTAGCACCTTTCCGGGTCAAGTCCACCACAACGCCATTACCTGAGAAACTCAGCTGAACTTTAGTCCACTCTAGACTACATGGCCTAATGTAGAAAATAAAGGCATAACTCTTCCATAACATTTCATGTATTCTAAGATAAAGTGAGATACTTTGGTATTTTTACTGTGCATTTTAATATCTTATATATCTTGATGAAGGTATGTCATTTGTTTAAGAGGAAACAGAACATCTTTCTTAATTCAGGATATTGTTTTTATATGCACAAGGTTTTATTATTATTGTCTTAAATCCCCCAAATTTTCAAAAATAATCTAAATAATCCATGTTTTCTTTTTATTCAGAAAAAGTGTGATTGCCTGCAGATAAGCAAGCAAGCAAGTGGAAGGAAGAAAGAAAAGAAGAAAGAAAGAAAGAAGAAAGAAAGAAAGAAAGAAAGAAAGAAAGAAAGAAAGAAAGAAAGAAAGAAAGAAAGAAAGAAAGAAAGAAAGAAAGAGAAAGAAAGAAAGAAAGAAAGAAAGAAAGAAAGAAAGAAAGAAAGAAAGAAAGAAAGAATTAAAATCACTCATCATTCCATCACCCAGCTATCCTAGCATGTTTATAATGGTATTTAATTCAGCAAAGGGCTATGTACCAACCATTAACTAAATTAAAAGATGTTCTGTGTGCCTGTCCATCTCAGTTGGTAGAGTATGCAGCTCTTAATCTCAGGGTCATGAGTTCGAGTCCCATGTTGGGTGTAGAGATTGCTTAAGTAAACAAACTTTAAAAAAAAGATACTCATTTAACTATTTATTCATTCATTTATTCACAAGTAAAACACAGTGCTTCACACTGAGTTAAAAAAAAAAACCAAAATCATAAGATTTGGAACCTGATCTGAATTAAGAGGAATCATGTAAATAATTATTTGCAATATATGTATTATAGTCTTATAACTGTATTTTTGAAGAATATTTAAAGAACAGTAGTGGCCCAGAGGATAATAACTAACTCAGCCTGGGGTTGGGGCGATCAAATAAAACTTAAGAAAACAATGAAACTAAAAGCTAGACCTTGAAGAATAGACTGAGCTGTGTCAGGCAAACATGGATGGAAAGAAGAGGAAAAACACTAACTCTGGGACTAGAATGGCTGGGTTCAAATCCTGACTCTAGCTTGACACATACTGAGTGACTGTCTATTAGGTACTCAATACTCTGTGCCTCGGTTCTCTCATTTCTACAAAATGGAAATAATAGTATTTACTTCAAAGAGTTGCTTGGGGGTTAAATGACTTGATCTGCATGCAGTACTTAGAATAGCATTAGCTATTATTATAAAGATATAGGAAATACAGACATACCTCATTTTGTTGCACTTCACTTTACTGCACTTTGCGGATATTGTGTTTCTTACGAATTCAAGGTTTGTGGCAACCCTGCATCAAGCAAACCTACTGGCACCATTTCTCCAACACTATTGCTCACTTAGGGTCTCTGTATCACCTTTAGGTAATTCTCGCAATAGTTCCAACATTTTCATTGTTATTACATTTGTTACAGTGATCTGTGATCAGTGATTATAACTCACTGAAATCTCAGATGTTGGTTAGAATTTTTTAGCAATAACGTATTTTTATTAAGGTATGTACATTATTTTTTAGACATAATGCAAACTCAATAGACCACAATATAGTATAACTATAACTTTTATATGCACTGAGAAACCAAAAAATTCATTTGACTAGCTTTCTTGTGATACTCACTTTATTGCAGTGGTCTGGAACCGAACCTGCAATATATCTGAGGTACACTGTATCAGGATGTGTTTGAGGGCCTGCATGTATTTGGGTCCTTGAGTGCAGAGAAAGAGCGGGGGAGATGCAGAAAATGTGGCTGTAGAGAGAGTGAGGGTCAAATCATGAACAAGCTTAATTACATGCCATGATAAGGAGTTTGGACTTTCTGCTATAGGCAAAGGAGAGCCAATAAAATCTTTAAGGTAGAGGAGTGATGTAATATAATCTGCATATCAGCAAAAGAATTTTAGTAGCAATGGAGAATGAATCTTTAGAAGGGAAGAGATTGGAGGTGGGGATAATAATTCACAAACAAATTGCTACAACAATCATATATTAACAGCACTAAGAAAGACCTGACTGCATTTTCCAAGTTTTTTAAAAAATTTTATTCATTTATTTATTTGAGAGAGAGAGAGCCTGGGGGAGGAGCAGAGGGAGAGAGACAAGCCGACTCTTGTGCTGAGCACAGAGCCCGAGGTGGGGCTCGATTTCATGACTCTGAGATCATGACCTGAGCCCAAATCAGGAGTAAGATGCTTAACCGACTGAGCTACCCAGGTGCTCCTGCATTTTCCAAGTTTTTAATGAAAAGCTTAAAACGTTCAAAATTGATGTTACCAGTACAAGGGGGAAGGAGAGGACAAACAACGTAAGAAACAGACACATCAATGCCTTTTATAGTCTTCCTTTCCTATGAAATATCCCACATATCTTTAAAGTCCTATTTGCATCTCACCTCCTTGAGGTCTCCTCTGATGATTCCAAGCCTAAGGCCAGGGCTGCATCTAATTAAAAACTCCAGAGAACTGAGCAAAGATGTAGATCTAAATATATTTTGAAACTGACAGAAATAGCTTTTGATTAATTAATATCAGGAGAGTTGTATAGGACAAGTTGAAAAGGGTGAGTGGAATGCCTCTGGAAAGGAAAAGTAGGAAGGCATGGGGAGAGAAAGAAAGCTGGCATTTTGATGAAATAAGAAGACCAACTTCAGGGCGCCTGGGTGGCTCAGTTGTTAAGCGTCTGCCTTCAGTTCAGGTCATGATCCCAGGGTCCTGGGACGGAGCCCCACGTCGGGCTCCCTGCTCAGCGGGAAGCCTGCTTCTCCCTCTCCCACTCGCCCAGCTTGTGTTCACTCTGTTGCTATCTCTCTCTGTCAAATAAATAAAATAAAATCTTAAAAAAAAAAAAAAAAGAAGAAGACCAACTTCACTAGAATCAGAGACTGTGGCAGGGGCTCACGGGAATAAATATAAGAAAACTTTAAATGTAAAAGATTAAACTGTCAGTGTAATATTTTCTTTCCTTAGTTCAGGAAAGCACCACTTGCTTGGGTTTGTTTTTAGTTTTTGGTTCTCTGTGTATTTGCACATTTGTCAATCTACTTCATCTAAATAATTTTTTTACATTTTTTTGGATAAAATTAAAAACTCATTTCTCTACATACTTTTTCAGTACTTTTTAAACTCAGATGATATATATAAGAAAAGTAATTCATATTTTTCTAATTCATCTCTCCTGCAACTATTGGTAGAGGTTAGAGCATTTCATATGTACACTATATGGAACTTTTTTTTATAAAACATGAATTCCCCTTCTCAGACCTAATAAATATGAACACTGATTCAAGTGCCCCAGTCTTTTCAAAACTAAATAATACTTCTCGTCTATATTAAAAGTTAACTGCAAACTTTCTCCAAAAGAAATTCTATACCAGGAAAATGTAGAAAGGAAAATCTCTGGTGAGTAGCAAAGGGTGGGAATACTGAATGGTGATATGTTTCTGAATTAGAAGATATAATAAACCAGCTGCCCGATCTGGTATAGGGCTTTTCATGCTAAGGTTGGGTAGTGGAAAATGTTAAGGAGAAATTTTCCATTCATCTCACATACTTCACTGCTTAGAAATATGAACCACCTGTAACAGGAGCCCCAGGGGATTAACAAAAGTCATGCAGATTACCCATTAATAGCTCAGACCCCCTCCTGTTGCAAATTCAGCCCCTTTTTTCCCTCTGAACATTTCATGATCTCCTCCACTAATTATTTGGAATTCATTTGTAATAAATGCCTTATGTTCCTCTATTGAGGCATGCTTGTTCACTAACATTTCACTTTTTCTGTGTGATGTGAGGAACACAACAGAATTCCAAATAAAGAAAAGATAAACTTTTAGTTGACTTCTGTTTGTTTTAGGAAAGGAGAGGAAATAAAAGTGTTTATTTGGGCTGGGCTGAATGGTTGGGTCATTGCATTTTCTCTGGTGATTCTTCATTTTGCATTTCACTGCAGACAGGAAATACATTTTTTAATTCTTGGGGACACTCTAATTTATCATTGGACTGAGTGTACAAAGTGTTAAATAATTTGTTTAAAGATGCCATTCTATTGTTTAGTCAACACACAACATATTTGGATCCAGGACTTCAGCAAAGTTATTGAGCATTGGCCTTTGGATTATAGATATAGAACCATGTCATTATTTTCAGAGACCTGTATCACTGGAGTGTTGTGAAGAAATACTCAGTCTCTGTATCCATATGTTTAAACACATCAAATTTCTTTCATGTTCAGGAAATAATTTTTATAAGACACATTTCAGTCCCTACTAATAAATAAAGATCATTTTAGTTATTGCTATATCAGCTTCTAGACCAGTGGTTGTTAACTGGGGGCAATTTAGCCCCTCAGAAGATATTTGGCAATGACCAACACATTTTTGCTTGTCACAGATGGGAGAGTAGTGTGCCATTAGTGAGTATAGGCCAGGGGATCTGCTAAACATCCTGCAGTGCACTGGAAAGCTCCCTAAAGCAAAAAATCATCTGGCCCCAAATGTCAATAGTGCTGAGATTGAGAAGAGCTCTTCCAGACAAAGTCACCTGCTTCCATGTCATCACTTGTGAAAAAGAGATTATTATTTCTTGTAAGCTATTCATGCTACATAAATGCATGTGTATTTCTTTTCCTATGTTAGGACTTATGGACTATAGATTACATTGGAAATTCCTCAACATCTTTAAAGAGGCACAACTTTTGAGACCTCAGAAACACAGAAAGCCATCTCATGGATATTGCAATGTTGCTTTCAGAATGGGCTGTAGCAGAACAGTTTATGCCCTATCCGGATGCAGGAGAGCTTTTTAAAGTGACATTGAGGAAAAATATTCTGTGGATGTTGCAGTTAGCATCCATCAAACCCTGGCTCAGATCCATGAGGTGAGGTACTGAAGGGATTATTGTCATAGTTATTAAAATGACCAAGAATTAAAATAGTAATAGTATTTAGGGAAAGTAGCAATGAATCGGGGACTAAAAACCAGTGGCAACTGATCCAGGCATTAGTAGATGGCAGAAATGATAAGGGTCAGTGGTGTTATAATTATTATTCTACTTATATACAGTAAAATTATTATGTTTTTATAGCCATTTATCTATTTTGGGGGCAATGTAGGTTTGCTTGCTTGTGTGTGTGTTGGTTTGTATCCCCAATTACTTACTATGATAAATAAAACAGAGATTATTTTATTATGGTTCACCCTCATCTATCTCAGTAATGGATAAGGGAAGTAAGCTTCCTTTTTCAGTTCTATTCACTAGAGAACCAAGATGCTCTTTTGTCTGACTCCCGAACAAACCACTCAATTTCAAACTGATACTGCTCAAACTTGATCTTTGTAGTCTTCTACACTTTCCCACAGAAGTTCCTTAATTATAGATCCAACATGTGTTGGTTTTGCCAACCAAACATGTCTCTCCCCTTTCCTTCAATAACACCAGTCCCTTTGTAGGGCATGGGGTGGGGGATGCCCTCCCCCACTCTTTGTGGCTCTGAGAGTCTACCAATCACTGTATCTAGCCTGCTGGACAAAAGAGCGAATATGTGGCCCAGGAATGGCCACTGTAATTGCAAAAGGTTAGGTACCTGACCTAAGAAAAGTTAATCAGAAAACTTTTCTAGGACTTCTTTCTTTTTTTTTTCTTTTGGTATGGACATACAAAAAAAGCTATGTTTCACTTTAGGAAAGAGAGAAAAGAGAGACACAAATACTCAGCATCATCACCCTGTGATGGACGCCCTTCTGCAATAGGAGAAAATGAAGCCAAATCCAAAGAATATATCTGAGTCAGCTTTGGTATCTTTTACCATTTAGGGAAATTTCCCATTTTATCTAATTTGTCAACTCTATGGTCATAAACTTGGCAATAATATTGCCTTACTAACCTTTTAATGTGTGTAAGCTCTGAAATGATGTTCATTCTCTGATTCCTGACATTGGTACTTTGTTATCTTCTCTCTCTCTCTCTCACTTTTCCTGATTAGTTTGGCCTGAGATGTATCAGTTTTATTGATCATCTCAAAGAACCACATTTTGTCTCATTAATTTTTATTGATTGTTTTACTGTTCCTTAAATTTTATTTTATTGATCTCTGCTATTATCTTTTTACTTCCCCCTTTCTGTTTAATTTGGGTTGAATTTTCTCATTTTTCTAGTTTCTTCAGAAAGAAGTTAAGGTCATTGATTTTAATCATCTTTTATCTCTAATATAAAGTTTAAAGCTATAAAGTTTTTTCCCAAACACTAATTTAGCTACATCTCATAATATTTTTTAAAATTTTCATTTAATTCAGAGTGTTTCCTCATTTCCTTTGTAATACATTCCTTGACTATGGGTTATTAACAATGTGTTGTTTAATTTACAAATAGTTAGGGATTTACAATATATATTTGTTATTGATTTCTTATTTAATTCAGTGGTGGTCAGAAAACATGGTTTATATGACTTGAATCCTTTAGAGTCTATTAAGACTTGTGTTATGGCCCAGAATATGGTTTACCTTAGTAAATGCCTCACTTGCACTTGAAAAAAAATGTGTATTTTGCTGTTGTTGGGTGGATTATGTCAATTAGGTAAAATTAGTAGTGTTTTTCAGGTCTTCTCTAACCTTGCTGGTTTTCTGTCTACGTGTTCATCTACTACTGAGAAAGAGGAATTGGAATTTCCCACTGCAATTGTAGATTTGTTTCTCCTTTTAGTTCTATTATTATTACTTTTATTATTTTTTTTACTTCATTTATTTTGAACGTTTTCTATTAGGTGCCTACACATTTAGGATTGTTGATTTCCTCTTGATGAATGACCCTTTATGTAAAATGACTTTATCTTAGAAATATTTTTTGCTCAGAAATCTATATTGACTGATATCAAAAGAAACCCTTCAGGGGTGCCTAGCTGGCTCAGTTGGTAGAGCATGCAACTCTTGATCTCAGGGTCATGAATTCAAGCTACCCATTGGCTGTGGGGCCTACGAGTAAAAAAAAAAAAAAAAAAAAAAAAAAAATCCCTTCAGTTTTCCTTTTATCCTAAAACAAATCAAGTTTATTCTCCCATTAGCATTTTTCACTCATTGGTCCTCTGGCTGAAAGACTCTTCTCCAGGAAGTTGATATAATTGGTTTCTTCTTGCCATTGAGGTTTAAACTCAAAGGGCACCTTCCCAGAGAGGTTTCCTTGACCCTAAAAATGGGAACTTCTGCCCCGGTCATTTTTTTTCCCTCCTCTAGCCCATTTTATTTATTTATTTATTTCCTATGCTCAACAATTAATCACTAGCTGACATTATTTTTTAACATTTCTAGTCTCTCCTTCACTAGAATGTAGGAGAGTTTGTCTTAATCACAGCTATGTTTTTACCACTAAAAATAGAACCTAGTAAATAGTAGGCACTTAATAAGTATTTGTTGGATAAATATATGAAGAGAGGAGGAAGGGAGAAGGAAGGAAGGAAGGGAGGAAGGAAGGAAGGAAGGAAAGAAGGAATCTTAAAAATCTACTATGTTCCAGAGACTGTTAGAGGTCCTGAAGAGTACATGAGTAATACAAGCTGTGTATTTGTCATCTCACATTAGATTACAAAACCTTTGAGAATGAAAATTAAGTATAAGTGCTATAATAGAGATATAGGAAAGGACTCTGGGAATATCAGAGAGGGAACAACTAATCATCACATTATATATATGTTGGGAAGAGGATCAGAAAAATCTCCATAGAGAAGGTGAAAATTGAATTGGATCTTGGGGTATTTATCTAGTTTTGCCAAAAGGGGTAGGACATCCCCCCCCCCCCAAAAAAAGACAATAGCCTAAGCAAATGTTGTGAGGCAAACGTATTTATGCTTGATTTTGAATAATGAACTATCTATTTGGGGAAAAAATGTTCAAATTTTCCCCTAAAATCCTTCCAATGAAAGTAAAATTATTAACATAAATTCTTAGATGTAATAATATACTGAGTTATGTGTAGAAGCTTAACAAATAACTTGCTATAAAATTATGTTTCAGATTTATGCATATTTATATATATTTAAGTCTTTTTGATATATAATAAAAGTAATTTTCTCCTTAATTCCTGGAATTATGGAACATGATTTTGTTAAATGTAGAGATTTTTTTTAGTTAGCTTAAGTAGAAAATCACTTGAGAGATATTATCACTGATATTAACGCCTGTTAAGTTATACAACCTTAGCTTTATAGATAAATTTGCATAGATTATTGAAGAAAGAATTTAAATGTTCTCTTATAAAGCAGTATTCCCCCCCCATACCTTTGCCTATATTTCTACTCATACCCATCACTGTCACTTGCACTTATTTCCTCTAATTTTTGTGCCAGAAATGATACATCTTAAATTGAAAAATACTGTCAGGATGTGTGAAAGTACATTCCTTCTCAATGTGGTTTTACTTTTATTTGTATTCCTAAGTTATTCGTATGAAATGTGCTCTTTCTTTTTTTTAATTCAGTTTTTCCCTTTCTTTCTCATCTAAGTCGCTATATACATGGCTAGGGAAATGCTTGCGTTTTTAGAAAAAAGACTTCTTACTTCAGTTTATTATGAAATCTAGAGAATTATTTCATTGATTTAACCAGTATTTCCCAAATCTCCTATCAGCTAGGTTTGGGGGATATAGTACTGAAAAATACAATTGAAGTCTCTGCCCTCATGGAGCTTCTATTTAAGAGGGGGAATTGTCTTTTTTTATAAAAAAGATACTAATAAATTATAATAATTTTAACTAAATATATGAGAAGTGAATAAAATAACATCTCAAAATAACAAAGAACTAGGAAGAGACAAATAAATTAGGTGGAAGGGAAAGAACTTTTCTCTGAAGAGAGAATATTTGAACTGAGCCCTTGATCTAAGATAGAACCAGATGTACAAGGATATGCTAGAAGAACTTTCTAGGAAGAAGAAGTAAGCTTGGTGATATGTAAGGGATGTCAAGAAAACCTAGTGTGGCCACAATATGAGAAATGGAAAGCAATGTAGCAAATACTTGAGGGATAATCAAACGCCTAATTTTTTAAGGGCATATAGTCCATAACATGCATTTAAAATTTTTGCTAGTGCAATGGGAGGCCATTGAAGAGTATTTAAAGGGAGAAATGGCATAATCTGATTTAGGATTAAAAGATCTTTCTGGTTGTTCTGTAAATAATTGACTATAAGGGGCAATAGTGCAAACAGAAAGATCAGATGGGATACTACTATAGGATCCAGGGAAGAGATGATGATCCCCCAGGACCAGAATATTGTAGAGATAAAAGGAAAGATTGAATTTGGGAAATAGATATTGGAGGTGGGACTTGCTGCTGATGGATTGGATGGAAGAATTAAACAAAGAGAAGAATTAAGGATAAACTTGTCATTGCATTAGCTGGATCCTAGGTTGGAAGCCTGGTCCTGACACTTGCCAGCCGTGAAGTCTCTGGTAAGTATCTTATCATTCTGGGACTTTGTTTCACACCTTTAAAATAATAATGTCTGGATAATAATAATGTCTGGAACTGATAGTATTCAAAAAGGTTAAGTTGTGTTCCATGCCCAGAGAGAGCCTCAAACTTAAAAGGTGTTTAATAAATATGTTAATTTCAAGGACTTTAATAAATAGGTATTCAAAAAACTACAATTTATTATGGAGTTCACTGTGACTTCTGTTAAGACATTTAATAAAATCTCTTCTGATATTTGGTGAAAGAGTGAAAAATTCCTAAACCTGGTGATAGTAATTATATGTGGTCATATCTGATTGACTGTACCAAATAAGGACTGAGGACTGGACGGCTGCCATCTGGAAGGATATCTCTGTCTGCTAGCATGCCCATGCTTGCACCCTGGCCAGGCAAGTGTTCAACATTTGATTAACAGTTGGATGAAGAAAGAGAAGGCATGATTACCAATGTTTTAGATGATATAAGACTAGACGAGAGAGCTAATAAGAGAGATGTTGGAATCAGGACTCAAAATATTCTCAACAGGCTGACAGCATCAGCCAGAAAAAACAAGGAGAAATTTAAGAACTAAAAACATGAAGTTCTACATTTCTGGAAAAAAAAATTAACCTCATACTTACAGGATTAGCAGCATTTCATGTGAAAGGATTTGGCAGTTGGAGTTGACTGCAAGGTCAGAATGAACTTGCAGCATGACTTAGCTGTTAAAATAGTAGAGGCAACTTTAGGCTGCATTAATAGAAGTTGAGTTTGTCAAGGACAAGAGAAGGGATAGTTCTATTGTGTTCTGTTCTATCAAAACCATCTGGAGCATGTCCATTTTCTGAGGACATGATTTATTCTTTTATTACTGAAGAGCTACAATGTGTCATGTAAGATTGAGATTGTAGGAATACAAAATTATATCAAACAGAGATCCTATTCTTAAGGATGTCACAGTGGAATAGACATATATTCAGGAAGCTGACATATATATAAATAACATAAAAGGGAGAAAGAGATAAATGCCTCCACGAAGATAGCAATAAAAAATAATGCAGATGTGGGGCGCCTGGGTGGCTCAGTTGGTTAAGCGACTGCCTTCGGCTCAGGTCATGATCCTGGAGTCCCTGGATCGAGTCCCGCATCGGGCTCCCTGCTCGGCGGGGAGTCTGCTTCTCCCTCTGACCCTCCTCCCTCTCATGCTCTCTGTCTCTCATTCTCTCTGTCTCAAATAAATAAATAAAATCTTAAAAAAAAAAAAAAATAATGCAGATGTTTGGGATAAATATTGGTCACTATCACTTGTAGAAATCAAAGAAGTTGGACTTCATTCTTTTGGCAGTGGGGCAGCCATTGGAAGTGTTCCTATTGGGGAATGATGTAATAAAAGCTGTGCTTCAAGAAAGAAAGAAAAGAGAAACGAACACCCAGCAACTTGTGCCTTAGTCCGCGTGATCCTCACTGTGGTGTGGCTGTGAGATTTAGTTACTTGAGGCAGAATCAGGAAAAACTGATGGAAATTGCAAGAAGACAGATTTCTATTTAACATAATGAATTTCCATCCATCGTGTTGTTCAAGATGAAAGAACTGCTCTACGCAAGTAACCAACCTTTTCACTGGAAAAGTTCAAGCAAAAACTGGATGACCACGTCTTAAAGCCCTGCACGAGTTGACAGAGTGATTGACCTTGGGGTTTCTTTCCAGTCCTAGAGATCTTGGAAGCCTATGTTTCCATGGCATATCAATATGCTGATTACTTAATATGATGGGCAAATCATTTCTATATTTTGTTAGCTTCATGTCTGTTCTTTCTATTGTCCAAAAAATACCACTATGTACTTTTAAAACTTGTTATTATTTTTCTGTGACAAGATCATATGGAGGAGTTTTTCTAACTGCTTTTGTCGCATTGTTTTATGTAAATACATTATTCATTATAAGTTTTGATCAGATCACATTGATTTTACTTTTAGTTCCAATAGCCTATCTTACCAAACTTAAAATGAGCTCCAGAACTTTCATCTTAAAATAGAAATCCCAGAAGATAAAAATTATTAACTACAAGTATATGTGCTTTGAGTCAATTAATTCAACCAATGGGATAAATCTGTATCTAATATTCCTTCTACGTTAAACATACACATAGCAGTAGAAGTATAGAAATGATGATTTGGCTTTCTAATTGATGACTTTAATTTCAAGGACAATGATGACATATATTAATAATTTATATCACAAATTGTTATTCTGATTTCATAATATTTTTAACAAAACAATGCTTTCTTCAATTGTTAGTTTTACATTCATTCTCAGTGTGGTCCATAAAATGCCAAAGAAGAGGCAACAGAAACATGTGTCTACTACTTTTACACTAGAAAAAGTGAAAAAAAAAAAAATCAATCACCATGCTGACACAGGCAAGGAAATATCCAGGAAACAACAGGAAAGGGGACCGCAGCACCAGCTTGTAGTGATAAATTAAGCTGCGGCCAGTGCATGTAACTAAATCAACATAGGCTGATTAATGGCTCCTCCACATAACATTGCAGAATGAAAAGAAAACTTTGCAAGTTTTCATTAGGGAGTGCTTTTAGTACCCCCAGAGGCACAGTGAGAGAAAGAACATGCATGAGAAGATTTTTCTTTAAAAAAATTGTTGACTACACTGGACTTAATATTTATTAACAGAAAACGTACTCTAAGAAAATTAGACTTTATTTATAAAGAAAAAAATTGCCAGCTTAAGTAAAATTTGTATTGTCTTCCAGAATCATATAGTACCAGAAAATACAATTTTGTTAGAAAATAAAAAGTGTGACTGACAACACTTGTGATATTTAAAGAAATCTTCTATGGACAAATAAAAATTAAGATCAGATCATATTAGTTATCAAAAAAAAGGCAAACACAACTCTGAAATTGCTAGCAATTTTCTATCTATAGAAGTGACTCCGAGTTTGATTTTTTGTTTTAAAATTTTATTTTTTTTCCTATTTTTCAAAATTTGATTTTTAACAGTGCCCAGTTAGCCCTCCGTTTCAGCAGCAAGACTGCCAATCCCCAAAGGTGGGAGATCCAACTATCTGTTTCCTTGTTTTTGATGACCTTGACCATTTTGAGGAGGTACTGGTCAGGTATTTTTTAGAAAGTCCTTCAATTGAGGTTTTTTGTTTTTTGTTTTTTTTTTTTCATGGTTAGACCAAGATTAGGAGGAAGAACACAGAGGTAAAGTGCAATTTTTACCATATCATATCAAGGGTATATACTTGATATGACTTATCACCTTTGATGTTAACCTTAATTTTATAGCTGAGATAGTCTGTCGAATTTCTCCACTGTAAAGTTACTCTTTTTCTCCCTCTTTATATTGTTTTGAAAAGAAGTCGCTATGTGCAGCCCACACTTAGAATGAGGAGTTATGCTTTGTTGTCCAAATCATCTTAAAAATCTCATCACAAATTTCCTAGGAAGCTGCAGCAGCATAATGGTAGCACCTCAGCATTAGCCATGACCTTTGACACAGAGGTAACAACACGTCAGCTGGGCGCCTGGGTGGCTCAGTTGGTTAAGCGACTGCCTTCGGCTCAGGTCATGATCCTGGAGTCTCGGGATCGAGTCCCGCATCGGGCTCCCTGCTCGGCAGGGAGTCTGCTTCTCCCTCTGACCCTCCTCCCTCTCATGCTCTCTGTCTCTCATTCTCTCTCTCGCAAATAAATAAAAAACTAAAAAAAAAAAAAAAAAAAAAAAACACAACACGTCAGCCAACGCTGTCATATTTGGGTACTCTCCCAGCTCCCACCCACATGGCTTCTAAGAACAGCTGTGACCTCAGGATCTGGGCCCAAAGAGACATGAATGAGTCCATAGAACAGAATAGATGCCAAAACCGTACAACTCATTAGTTATACTTTCTCAGCTTTAGTTCTTTCCTTTTGCTTAGTTTGCTAAAAATCCCCCCACTTTTAAATTAATTTCTGGTCATTCTCCCTCTTTCCACCGTTCTTCTCTTACTCTGCCTTATTTCATAATTGTCTTCTTGCCAAATCTCCTTTTATAGGTCACTTAAAATGACTCGGCAAAAAATTTAATCTGATAAACTTAAGCAGCATCACGTTGACTGTGCCTAGTCCCGTATATTGATAATCACACCCTATGCCTCAGAAGCTGAAGCTGAGATATTAAATTCCCTTGAGCAAAGAGTAAAACAGCAACTATTTCCATGGTGACAGCATTACTTAATAATTTTAGAAAATGCACACTTTAATTGATATAATGTTAATAAAAGGAAAGATTTTAAAAGCCTTGATGACATTAGGCTTTCTTTCAAAAATATGCATTGGACATATATTATCCCCATGCTTCAGATCCTGAAGACAAAAAGAAATGGTTCCTGACATCAAGAAACTTAAGCTACTCACATGTCATAATTGAAAATTATCACCAAAACATAGTTTCTCTGAATTTACTCTGAAATTCCAATCATTACTGCAACCCTTTTTGTAAAGGTTATATTAAAAGTGGATTAATACTAATTATTAGAGAATTACAAATGAAATAACAATGCATCTTTTTTAAGCCTAACTGATACACAGTGATTTAAAAGATTGAAAATATGTAATGTTGTTAGAGTGTTGTTCAATTATGAATTGATTGCCTATGTTCTGTGATTGTTTTTAATTAGGTTGTTCATCTTTATTTGTGGGAGCTCTTTATCTATTTGGTTTATAGTTCTTTTTATCTTTCATAAATTTCAGATGTTTTCTGATGTTTACTTGTTTTTACATAACATTTTTTTCTATTTCAAGAATTTTAATTTTACATGGCCAAACTTATTAATATTTTCTTTCAGGATTCTTCCTTTTATATTCTTTTAACATGTTTAATAAAAACATTAAGTAGAAAATATTAAGTTTAACACTATATAAACAATTTGGATCTTAATTTTATAAAAATAAAATAAGCACAAAGATAAGATGGAAGGAAATTATACTTCCCCCATTTTCCAAACTTTCTTTAGTTAACATGTATTATTCTTATAATCAGAAGAAGTTACAAATGTAACACGTTTTAACATACAGATGTATCTCAAAATGAAAAATGCGTGCACCCTCTAACACCATCATTTCAGTATGGAAAGGCCAATATCCTAGGAAACAGAGCTTAGGGTAGGTATATTTAAAACAAATGACAGGAGAGAGCTCAGTTCTCCTCTTGGGACAGACATCCCTTCTCTGCCAAGATCGGTAAGTTTGGCATGGTCTGGATGTAAGAGAAAGGACACTGTGAACAGCTGGGAAGTAAAAGGAACCAAGAAGAAAAAATGAAATGTTGAGTAAATGCCATATTGCTCCCTTTATTCATATTTGAATGAAGTCCTTCTGTTCAGTTAGTAACTGAAATCTGTAAATAATTTGGGAAAGGCAATAAGGATTTGGAGATTATTCCCATTTTCCTTAACAGACATTAAATGCCTCTGAGTCTATAAAATGCAGCCATTTAGACCACAGGGATCAAAGAAAATGTGAGAGTTTTAAAGCACTCATTCAACAAAAGATTGGAACTAGCAAAATGGGGGAAAAAAAGTACTGCAAGTCAGGAAAAAAAAATAAGATTCAAGAGAACTCTGACCAAGAACAGATTGTACCTAGGAGGCTTAGGAATTATCTGCAGACCGAGGGACACCTATGTGTACTAAGCATGTGACTCTCTATTCAGCCCCCCAGTGGGGTAACCTTGGCAGTGAAGAGTTTGGCAGTGAGGCAGCAGGTTAGGAGCGCTTGGGCTCTGAAGCTAATCTCCGCGTCTCCACTCATTTTACTCACCATGTGACCTTAAGCAAGTTGCTTAGCCTCTCTCCAAGCCACAATGTTCGCATTTGCAAGCTGTGGATAACACCAGTGTGAGCACACAGATGACTGGGAGGAGTGTTTGAGATGATGCCTGTAAGGAGCACAGCTCAGCTCTTGCCTCACTGCCTAGACCAGTGCCAGACCTGGTGCGTTCTCCATGAGTTATTGAACAAATGAACAGAAAGCACCGAACAATTAGCTAAGATAAGCTACTATTTTAGGAAGGAAAGTAGCAGGTAAATGGTACAGATATAAGTTTTACATTTGCTAAAGGGAAGGATTACTGCTCTGAGCAAGCCTAGGATGGGATATTGTTGTAGTGGAAGAGCTAGGATTTGATGTGGCCCTTGATGAATAGGATCAATTTAAACAGATAAAGAATAAGAAAGAGAAGAGATAAAAAAAAAAAAAGATAGGATGAGTAGAAGCATTTGAATGAGTCTACACAAATCATTTGTGCCCCAAGCAAATGGAGAGTGGCAAGAGATAAGGTGGAAAATGGTGGAAAACTTGTGTGGGAGCACAGGGACCTAACACAGAATTAATAATACTCTATCATTTACATTTAGGTGGTAGATTCAGTGTATGTTATCATTATCATTATTATTCTGCTTTATAACTTACATATATGGTGTGTGTATTTATTTGTATATATTAAATATATATTTTTTAAAATTTATTTATTTATTCGAGAGAGAGAGAGCATGCGCGTGTGAGTCCAGGGGAGGGCAGGAGAAGAGGGAGAGAATCTTAAGCAGACTCCACACTGAGCACAGAGCCTGGTATAGGCTTAGGGTAGGCTCACAATCCTGGGATCTAGTCCCGCATCGGGCTCCCTGCTCAGCGGGAAGCCTGCTTCTCCCTCTCCCACTCCCCCTGCTTGTGTTCCCTCTCTCGCTGTGCCTCTCTCTGTTAAATAAATAAATAAAATCTTAAAAAAAAAAAAAGTAGTATAAATTTATTTTCAAGTAGGTTATTCATAAAGCTGCAAAAAAAGGGTATTGCTCTATTTTCTATAATTTCCTTCATCTTAGAAAATCAAGATTCCTTCTTAACCAGTTCCTTAGCATATTTCTGGACGTTATTGCTTACCACATGACTGAGTGTAATATGCAGCTCACAACTAAAGTTGTCAAAAGTTAATTCAGTGCACAATAACCTCTTCTGGTTTCCTGCCGTTTCACTGACATAATGCATTTTTGTTGGGAAACAACTTAAACTCGGCCTATCAGCACTTCCTTTTGACAATTTTAACATGTTAACTAATTAAAATGATATGATGCATAACATCTAATCTCAAAATAATTTTGCATAGAGTTTCTCCAGAAGAATTAGGAGTTTGCTTAAGATGGAATGGGGGCTCTCCTGGCCCCCCGGGGTGAGAGTTGGAAGAAGGCTAAACTGTTTTGGTGGGCAGCGGGACAGGGCGTGGGGAGGGGTAAAGGAAGTCAACGAGGTAAAGGAGTTCATGCTGAGACCAGCAGTTTTGGACAAAAGTGAAGAGAGAAACCTTTGAGTGGGCCTGGGGCCAATATTTGGGGAGGGGAAGGAAGAGTACTGGAGAGGCAGTTACAGGAAAGGCCAGACAAATTATTTAAACAAGAAACAGATTCACACTGAAGCAAAATGTGAACATTTGTGCCCTCACTAAGTGAAGGAAATTTGGATATGAGAGCTGACACAGATCCACCCTTCCTAAGTGCTGGCAAATCCACGGCAAATTGATATCAGGGCCATTAGTGCCTGGTCATTAAAATGTAACAATAACAAGAATATCAATAAAAAAGTACTATGGTTTTTTTTATTGAGAGCTTTCTGTGAGCCAAGACTGTGCTAACTGCATTATATAAACTCCCTTCTTCTTCTAACCACCTGTATGGTGGACGTGATTATACCCACATTGGAGGTGAGGAAAGGGAGACCCAGAAAAGTAAAGTAACTTGCCCAAATTCATAGGATTAGTGAGTCCTCTGGGAAGGTAGAAGCTGCCAGGGACTCTGGAGTTTTCTGTATACATTTAGGGCACTCCCTACCACATCCTATAACTTTTACGAAGTTGTCTGAAAATTTTGGCTCGCATGTCTCCTAAAGGAATTCTGAAAACACTTCTACCCCCTGGAACATTTATAAGTGAACCAAGTTTCCAAAGTTTAAGTAGTTATAAATGTGGTGATTTCTGATGCAGTCTAAATCATATATTTAAAAATAAAACTCCTTCACCACTTTAATTTATCCAGTGTAACATATATTGTAGTGTTTTAATACCAATCATTATTCATTTTTAGAAGACACGAGCAGGGGTGTCTGGGTGGCTCAGTGGGTTCAGCGGTCTCTTGGTTTTGGCTCTAGTCATGATCTCAGGGTCGTGAGATTGAGTCCTGTGTCAGGCTCTGCTTCAGTGTGGAGTCAGCTTGAGATTCTCCGCCTCTCCAGCTCCCTTTGCCCCTCCCCCCAGCTCGTGCGTGTACTCTCTCTCCCTTTCTCTAAAATAAATAAATAACTAAATAAATAAAATACATGAGCAAATTGTTTTAAGTTACTGTTTGACTTCTTCCCTTTTCTCTTTGAATTTATATTTCCATTCTATTTCTCCTACATAATTATATCCTATTTTGATATATTGTTATCCTTAAAATCACCCTAACATATTTTGCTATAACAAATATATATATGAATATATTTGAACTCTTTTTATTTAACTTTCTGTCACTTCAGGGTCTAAGCATTAAAACAGTTTCTTCATGCAGAACGTGCCCTCTTTAATACCCATCACCAGGCTAACCCATCCTCCCAACCCCCTCCCCTCTAGAACCCTCAGTTTGTTTTTCAGAGTCCATCGTCTCTCATGGTTCATCTCCCCCTCCGAATTCCCCCCCTTCATTCTTCCCCTCCTGCTATCTTCTTTTTTTTCTTTTTAACATATAATGTATTAGTTGTTTCAGAGGTACAGGTCTGTGATTCAACAGTCTTGCACAATTCACAGTGCTCACCATAGCACATACCCTCCCCAATGTCTATCACCAAGCGACCCCATCCCTCCCACTCCCCACCACTCCAGCAACCCTCAGTTTGTTTCCTGAGATTAAGAATTCCTCATATCAGTGAGGTCATATGATACATGTCTTTCTCTGATTGACTTATACGCAAACAATGAATCATGGAACACTACATCAAAAACTAATGATGTAATGTATGGTGATTAACATAACATAATAAAAAAAAATAAAAGTTTCTTCAAATAGTATTTGCATATAATTGACCAAAACAATATAAATATAGTCCAAATGTTGATAGTTATTACAATAAAAGTAATATGTTTTGAGGAATACATTGTTTAGTAATGTGGATGGAGCTTTTTTCCAACTGGTTGATGCACTCATGAATAGATATTACTTGGTGCTAGAATGGGTAAGGACTTTGTGAAAATAGAAAAAAAGAAGAGAAAGTATTCAGCCACTTCAGGGTGTGGCTTACCAAAGGTGTTAATCACTGTTACTGAGTCTTACATGGCACACACTATATTAAATTAATCAAAATGTAATATGAATAAACAACAAAAGTGGTAAGGAGTGACAGTGGCAGAAGAATTTTGCCCATGTTTTCTTTGGAAAAATGTCTGTTCATGTCTTCTGCCCAAAAAAAGAATTTTGCCCATGTTAAGAAAAAATGCCTACAAGTGGGAAAAATACTGAAAATATAGAATATTATTTTATGTTACAAATTTTAACTTTTATAAATTATTAATTTAATTTGTTTTTCTTTTACTTATAACTTTTTAACTCCTCTTCCATGAAAAAGATGTAACTGAGATACAGATGGTACCCTGGTAAAGAAGACTTCCCAGACACTGATATTTTCAACTGTTTTTTGGTCACCATGAAGTTGCTTTTTTTTTTTTTTAACTCCCTGGGACAATCTTCCATGGCAACATTAGGGATTAGGATAGCTTTTTTTTTAAAGTGAAGAATGGTAGATGTGAAAGGTAGAAAGTAGAACCCATATAAAACCCTGACTAGAAATTGAGTACCTAAAAGTCTCCATGCCAATGAATCCCTTGGAAAGTCTTTAGAGACCCCAGGAGTACTCATGCTCAAGTTGGAAGGCTGCTGACATATGATATTAAACATGTTTGAAAAAAAGAGTAGAAAGAACACCAACTTCAGATAATCAGTCAAATGTGGGCTTGAATCCTACTGTGACTGCTCACAACTTGTACAATCTTAAGCACATTAAACTGTGTCTTAAGTTTCTAATGGTAAAAATGAAAATCATAATTCTGAGTACCTGGGATTGTTGAGAGGATAAATGAGACTGTGTATGTTAATCCCATAATGTAATGCCTGCAAAAATGCACTCAAGAAATACTAATTTATTCTTAATAAGTTTCTTCACTCCCTAACTAAATGGAGATAATGGTACTTACTCCACAGGATCTGTTGAGGATTTTAAAAAGATCATTTCAGTTTTGTTTTTCTTTCCAGGGTGTCAGAATTTTTTTTACGAAGAAGTTTGAATATTTAATTCAATAAATATTTATTAAGTGTTTATCACTTACCAAATACTGTTCTAGGTGTCCAAGCTGCAAAACTAAAGACACAGTTCCTGGACTCAAGTAGTTTACAACTGGCCACAGAGATGAATGCACCTACTAACTATATTATAATGAGTTAACTAATTATTATATTTAAGATCTCTTACCTCTGAGAGAACAATTTCAGTAACAAGATGAGAAAAGATATTAAATTCTAATGGTGTGAGGTATAAATGAGAAGTAAAAAAGCGGAGACAGAGTTTATGTACTACTTTACCAAGGTATTTAAACCAAAATGGAAGAGATGAAGGTGGTTGAGCAGAAGGCAGAGTGAAGAAATGTGAGAGATGTTAGTACATTTATAGATCTAGCAAGGACTGTGCCTGAGATAGAGAATCTATACTGCAGAGGCAAAAGTGAAGGTGAATGATGTGTGGGTCCCAGAGGTAGTTGGAAACAAGGGCATTAAAGCAGAGTTGGAAGACATGAAGGAGGCAAAGAGGGAGAAAGGGGAAAAGTAAATTTTGGATGTTGGTACTGGATTCCTGATACCAACACACAGCTGATATCCATTTTTCAATGAAAAAGCATTCTGCTTCTACCATCCTTATGCCGGATGCATCTGCAACATGACCACTCACAGTGCTGAGTTTGAAAGTAAAACTTTAATGATTAACATAAACAAATGATAAAAACAAGAAATTCGTCAAAATAATAAAATTCTCAAAGAACTTTTTATATTGATTTTATTTAGACTTTCCCTACTGAATGCAATCCACAAACCAGGGTTTTACAGGTTATAATTCTTGGGATCCCCCTGCTTCTAGAAGGACTTCTTTATAGATTATATATTCCTTACCCACAATTCCTTATTATGTTTTCTTCTCCAAACAGGACTAAGAATATGTGATCCCCAAATCTTAACCCATGTCTTCATGATTTTCTAGAAGCATAAAAGGGTGAACTTGTTTGGGGTAGGGGTGGGAATCCTAATGAAAAAGAAAAGCCTAGTGTTTTCCTTTCTTTTTTTTTTTTTATTCTATTGTGTATTATTCACTTACTCTGTCCTTAATGCAATAGATTTTAAGAAAGTTACTGATATGTTATGCATGAAATATAGGAGGGTTGAGGGTGTGTGACAATTTTATAGTTCCCTGTAGGAAAAAAAAAAGTTTATATGTTTGTAGGCTTAGAATTTTACCAGATGTTCAGCCATTTATTTTGTTCTTTCTTTATGAGAAATTCTTTTTAAAATCTACCAGAAGTAATCATTGTCTAGCTGTTCATTTTAAATGAAACATATATGCCTGAATCTGGAATAAAAGTTAAATGAGAATTAAATGTATTTCTAAGTCAAGTTGAATAGTTTTCAAGTAACAACATACCATTTAACAATAATAACCGAAATTGAGGTGCCTGGGTGGTTCAGTGGATTAAGCATCTGCCTTTGGCTCAGGTCATGATCCCAGAGTCCTGGGATTCACCCTGGCATCCTGCTCTCTGCTGAGCAGGGAGTTTGCCTCTCCCTCTCCCCCTCCCCCTGCTTGTGTGCTCTCTCTCTCTCTCTGTCAAATAAATAAATACAATATATTTAAAAAATAACAATAATAACCAACATAACCTCTATTTAGATGGTGATGTTTGGATCTCAAGAAAAATGGAGATAAACTTGTCATTTAATTCTCATTTTTGATGTTGTGCATTAGTTAAGTATATAAGGTAAGTGAGGGAAAATGATTTTATATTTAATAATAAAACAATAGTTTGTTATTAATTGCTGACCACTCTGTAACTTGCACTGGACTAAATATTTAATATGAACGATATTATTTAATCTTCCCAACTATCCTGTTATGATCTCTATTTTATATAATGGGAAATGGATTCTTAAAAAATAAAAGTAATTTGTGTGCAGTCAAAAGCTAGTAAGTGGCAGAATGGAATTTTGACCCTCTGCAGTCTGAACTAGAGTCCAAACTCCATCACTGTAAGCATTATTTTTTAAACGTTCAGGAGTAAAAATTATAGTTCATAATAGAACTCATCCATGATGTGCACCAAAAAGCAATAATAATGATAACGACAACAAAAACATGAATGTAGCAGCAACCACTGATGAACTGATAGTACCTATTACATGGCTTGTGTTGTGTAAGAACTCAGTAAAAACAGCTCACTGTGAGCCATAAAAACACTTTAGGTTGTGTCTGCAGCCAAATGGATTAAAATCAGCCCGTTTACAAAGAGCAGCCTCAGATTTGATGTAGCCTTATTAGGTATCCGTAAATAAAGAGGTCAGGAGGAGATCGTTTCCATATGAGCAAAGAGGATTTGTTCCCTAGAGTATGATGTTAATACCTTTCTCGGGAATCTATAGGGTTTTTCACAAACTTTCAATACTTTGAGGGGGAGAATGAATTAAATGCTAAAAGAATACTCAAAAATCTCCAAATCTACACAGAACCCCTTGATTCACACATTCTTTGTAAAAGTACCTAGTATTTACCAAAAGCAGGTATTTGCCTAGGGGCAAATTTCCAGTGACCTGAATTGGACAATTACATGCAAATTTTAGAGATTAGAAAACTAACGTTCCATATTAATAGTAGAAATGGTATTCAATCCCCAAACTGACTGTGCTCATCTGCTACACCAATTCCAGCCTATGAGGCACTCGGGAGACACTTGTAGAAGAAGGGACTCTCTGGGTAAGATTAAAAGACAAGTAAACAAGGAAAACCAGAACAGTGACAAGGCAGACCAGAGCAGAGTTTAAAAAAAAAAAAACAAATATCATTCAGAGACTTGCAAAAGGTGTAAAAGAGTTAATGCTCACCGAACACGGTAAAATGAAAGAAATGAGAATGGAGTGAGAAGTGGGGGCCTGGTCCTGAAGCGCTTTCCTTGTTGTCATATGCAGTTGCGATCTTGTCCTAGGGACAATGGGAAGCCATTGAAAGATTTCAAAGCAAATGAGCAGCATTATTAAATTTGTATTTTAGAAAGACTACTCTAAAAGCAAATAGGGTTTCCCATGGCATGTAGAGAGGAAGCCAATCATAGTGAACATTCCAGGTTACAAATATCCCTCTCTTCCCCAAATTATCTGAAATGTATTCCAATCATATTTACAGAACTGATTTTTAAATATCGTTTTTCTTCATATTCTTTTGCCCTGAAAAAATGTAGTCATAAGTTGTCTTCAAGATTAAAATAATGAATATGTCCACCATTTCATGACTGATACAATCTAGTACTGAATTCTTGTACAACATGAGCCATGTAATAGAGACTATCAGTTTGTCAGGGAGTTGCTGTTTCCATTCTCAATGCTCTCCCTAAGGATATGGTAGGAAGATGTTATAATTGGGAAATTATATTGGAGGATGGGAAAGGGAGGGCATTAAGTTGACATATGCTGCTGCTTACTCTACCATGTAGGGATTAGATAAAGGGGAAACTAAAGGTAGGAGACATATAAGAAGTCCACTGAAGAAATTCAGGTGAGAAATAAGGAGGTCCTGCACCAAGGCAGAAGAGGAAATGGAGATGAAGTATTGGCAAATGTGATGAAAAGTTAAGAAGTTATATATGTGGTTCTTGGATTTCTTATTTGTGTGTCAAGGACAATATACAATACAGGAGAAAGAACAGGTGTGTGGGAGTAGAGGTTTCAAGGAGCAATGAGAAATGACCTTTGAGCAGTATATTTTCAAGTATCCTGTGCACTGTTGTGGGAGTGTAAAATGATACAGCCACTGTGGAAAACAGTATGGTGGTTCTTCAAAAAATTAAAAACAGAATTACCATATGATCCAGCAATTCTACTTCTGAGTATATATCCAAAAGAACCACAAGCAGAGTCTTGAGGAGATATTTGTATACCTGTGTTCATAGCAGCATTATTCACAACAGCTAAAACATGGAAGCAATGCCAAGTGTCCATTGACAGAATGGATAAGCAAAATGTGATATATACACACAATGGAATATTCTTCAGCCTTAGAAAGAAAGGAAATTGAAATAAGCCAGTTACAAAAAGACAAATACTGTATGATTCCACTTACATGAGTTACCTAAAATAGTCAAAATTATGAAGACGGAAAGTAGGATGGTGGTTGTTACGGGCTGTAGGGAGAGGAAAATCATAGTTGTAAAATATCTGTATGTCAAGGGTATTATAAAGTAGTAAAAAAAAACAAATTAAGAAAACATTTCCAGCAAATATTGCAGACCAAGTTAAAGGTCATCTACAAATATTTAGATGTGAGGCTATGGAGAATACATGGCCATAATAAATTAAAAGAAAAATGGATATTATAGCACATCTCCCTGTTGAGAGAGACAGAGAGAAAGAAATACAGAGACAAAGACAGAGACAGAGAGACAGAGACAGGGATAGTTGTAGCTACAGCTGGGGAAAAGCATTACAAATTTAAAAAGAAAATCCTTATGTACAAAACTCTTAACATCTTTCTGGAGGATGTATATAAATGAGATTTCTATGTGCCAAATGGATGGTACTTATATTTTGTTTCAATAAATTACAATAAGCATAAGCAAAAAAAAAATCTATTCTTAATGGCACTTTTGATGTGTTACAACCGTTTTAAGGGTTTTACGTATATTATTAACCCATTGAATCTTCATGACCACCTTCTAGTGCAGGTCATGTCGTTATCCCATATACAGAGAGGTTTAATAACTTACCCAAAATCCTCAGCTGGTACCTGGCAGAGCCAGAACTAGAATCTAAGAAGTCTGGCTCCAGCACCTGGGCCTTAGCAGCTAGACTGTACTGACTCTGTTTATGATTAAATTCATAACACAGCCTATTACTCTGTCCTAGTGAAATTATTAATCTGTTTTGTCATTCTACAACATGAAAACACATTTTCAAACAATTTATTGAATATTTTTTATTTTGTGTTTTCTGCAAAAAACAAAGCCATGGTATTTTGCCATGGGGAAAGTACATACTTAAAGCCCACCCACTCTGAGGAGATTATGTCCCTATTATGTTTATACAGAGTCTACTTATTTTGTTATTTTGAAAGATTTTTCACTTCTATAACTTTCTAAGTCATGCTTCATATGAAGATAAATTATTATATTCTAGAATTGTTTCAATTAAAAGCCGTAAAAATAAAGCATTTTCCCTTATATTTGGGTTTCCATTTCTTGACCATTTTAATATGGTATGAGTTAAAATAAAAGTATTTCACTAATATACAGAGCTTAATCAGCATAAGGTTAAAATCTTATAATCTTTTTTGTGGTAACATTTTCACTTCTTATGGTGTGTCATAAAGAATTATTTTTAATAAACTTTAATGATTATATCATTCATTTACTTATTTTTAGCTATAATGAAATACTTTATTTTAAAATATTTATTTATTTATTTATTTATTTTAGATAGAGAATGCGTGCATGCACGTGGGGGGAGGGGGAGAGGGAGAGAGAGAATCCCAAGCAGACTCCCTGCTGAGCATGAAGCCCAAGGCAGGGCTCCATCCCAGGACCCATGAGATCATGACCTGAACCAAATCATCAGTCCGTCGCTTAACTGACTGAGCCACCCAGGCAGCACCCCCTTTTTTAAGATTTAAATAGATACTTTTTAAAAAGAGATTTCATTTGTATGAAAATATAAAATACATAAGGTATTTATCATCCAATAGCTACATAAATTTGTGTGGAGGAAGTGAATTATCTTTGCCTAAGTTTATAAAGTTGATTTAGAAGAAATCTTTGCCTGTCCCTCTTAAGAGATTTTTTTTTGGTAAGAAAACTGTGTTGTCATGAATTGTTGAAATAATGTTAAGAAAAGAGTTGAAAGAGATTAAAAAAATCAATCCAGAAAAATACAAAATACCCAAAATAGATTCAACAGAAAGAATAGGATGTTTTGATGCAGTCTACTAAAATGCATTTTCTCTTGGGCACCTGGGTGGCTCAGTCATTAAGCATCTGCCTTCGGCTCAGATCATGGTTCCAGAGTCCTGTATCGAGCCCTGCATCAGGCTCCCTGCTCTGCGGGAAACCTGCTTCTCCCTCTCCCTCTCCCCCCCTGCTTGTGTTCCCTCTCTCCTGTGTCTCTCTCTGTTAAATAAATAAATAAAATCTTTTTAAAAAAGTTTAAAATGCATTTTCTCATGGATAATAATCATTGGCTATTTAGGGTGTAATCCTAGCACCTAGGAGAGCACCTGTCAATGTTCTAGTGAGGTTCATTCATCCTTCCATCAACATTTATTTATTTGTGTGCTTATTGGGAGGTTGTGTTAGGACTACGCTAAAAATAGATGGTATAAGCTGGGGAAAAAAAGGTGCTGAGGAGGCTCAAAATAGAGGCTCAATGTAGAGGGAGAGGAATATGATTCTGTTACCTACCCTGGAAGAAAACAACTATAAGCCCCTGGTCTTGGGCTGTGTAATTTGAATTACCATTGAATAACTGAATTCAAGTATATTTATTGACCCATTATTCTTATTCACGATATTGAAATCCCATAACTGCTTATGTAATAAAGTATATTCACATACATTGAAAATATCAGGTACTATATATTCTTTCTTTATGATAATGCCCCCTAAACATACTATACTTGGTCTACTTTCTAAACTTTCTTCACATAAACAATTCATTTTTCATGTCAGTAGGGCATTCTTTCTCGTTTCTCTCCCTGTGGCCTGGGCTTGCTCACAGCATGGTAATACAAGAATAAGTATTCCAACAGGAACTATGAAGAAGCCTTATCAGACTTTATGACATGACCATGGAAGTCACATAGTGTCACTGCAACCAGAGTCAAAGACCTACCCAGATTAAAGGCGTAATAATGTAGACCCCTCCTCCTCAATCTTGATGAGAAGAATATCAATATCACTCCACGAGAAGGTCTTGTGTGATAGGATATAATATAACATCACATCACAGTATAACACAATATGATGTAATATCACATCTCATCACAATGTAGTGCATTATAATATAATACGATATATGATATACAATACAACACAATACATAATACAACTGGCATAATGGCCATTTGGAGAAAATACAACTTGCCACAGTACACTCTCTAGCCACAGTTTACATCCCTCCCACATGGAAAAAATACTCATCCCTTTCCCAAGACCCAGAAACATCATCTTATTACAACAAGCTCAAAATCCAGGGTCTTGTCAAGTAAATCAAGCTGAAGCATGAATGATGCTCAAATACCAGTTCCTCAGGTACTCCTCGAGTACACTTCCACTCAATTAAGGATTTTTGAAATAAAGAGACAAATTATCTACCCTACCCACACATCCAACATGTAATGGTAAGATAGGCATAAGATAATCATTAGTCACACTTCCACTCAAAAAGGTTAAAAGTCTGAGACTCAGAGGAATCAATGATCCATAGCAATTCTGAAATTCAGCCTGCACATATTGCCAGTTCCCTGACTGGAGCTCCTACTGTCTGGGAGTTATTTAATGTGGCTCTTGGCTTTGCCATCAAGGCTTTTGTATTTACCCTTTCTTTTCCATTTAATTTAGCCCATATATGCAGTAGAATAGGGTTTTAGGTCCATTTCCTGCCCATGGAAGTTAAGAACCCAAAGCTTTCCCCTTTTGTATTGTCCCTGTTCCTTTCAGTCTAAGCTGGCATAATTCTTTAAAAAAAAAAACCTTCACAGGTTTTTGTGTGTGCATTTGTAATGGACTCCATTATAATCCACTCACAATCTCTTTGAAATAAATAATCTTTTTCAGGGATCTCTGTGAACCTGCAGGAAGAACAACATCTCTAACACTCTCAGAAGCCCTAATGTTTACCAGTGAGGGTGTGCAAGGTGTTTCCTTAAGACACTTACAGGACCTTGTACCTATTTGGAAGGATCTGTGAGAAAATATCTCAAATCTTATTGGGGTCTTCACAAAGGCTTTGTCTTTACAACATATTTTCTCTTTGGTGCTTTGATTTTGATCTTTGAACAGAAGCCCATTTCTTTTTTTTTTTTTTTTTTTTTAATTTTTTTTTTATTCTCAGAAGCCCATTTCTTAATTTTGGACTCATTCACTATCTGAAGACACTGAGAAAGAGAAACCAGTTTTAATTTTTCTTTTAATTTACAAGACTTGGCACCTTTTATTAAATCATTTGTTTCTTATATTTTCTTTCCATCTAGCTTTCTATTATGGGCAGCAAGGAGTCAGATGATATTTTTAATATTCCTCCTATTACTATGATATTTTCATTTATGTTAATTTCCATAGTCTCCTTTCTTTGATTAAATAGACTTACAAAAGTGATTCCTTTTTTCTATTTCATTCATCTTTTTGAGAGCACACATTGGTTATTGAGCAAACCTAATTTCTCTGATTTTCTAATTATTTAATGAATATTTACTTATTTATTAATGACTATTTTACTTCTAATTTACTATAATATATATTTAATTTGTTATTTTTCTAGTTGATTAAATTCTTTACCTTTGAGCAGTTAGAGTTATAAAATTTCAATTGGGAACCATTTTGGCCACATTCATTTTTATTTATTTTTAAATGGTTTATAAATAGTGTTTTTAATTTTTAAATTGCTAGTGGCAGGCTTGAACTTTTATTTTTTTATTTGAGTATAGTTGACATACAATGTTACATTAGTTTCAGTGACCAACTTGGTGATTTGACAGGTTTATACATTATGCTGTGCTCACCACAAGTGTAGCTACCATCTGCCACCTTATATCACTGTTACAATATCATTCACTCTATTCCTTATGCTGTGCCTTTTAACCCATGATTTATTCATTCCATAACTGAAGGCCTCTATCTCCCTCCCTCCTTTACTTGTTTTGACCAAGACTCTACTCCCCTCCCCTCTGGCAACCACCAGTTTGTTCTCTATATTTATAGGTTTGATTCTGCTTTTTGTTTATTCATTTTTTTTTAGATTCCACTTATAAATGGAATCATCTGGTATTTGTCTTTCTCACTCACACTTATTTCGCTTAGTATAATACCCTCTACCCTCCATGTTGTTCTCAAATAGCAGAATCTCATCCTTATTATGGCTGCATAATATTCCATTATGTATATATGTATACATATCACATTTTTTTCATTCAAGTATTGATGGACATTTAGGTTGCTTCTATATCTTGGCTACTGTAAATAATGCTAAAATAAACACAGGGGTGTATATATCTTTTCATATTAGTGTTTTCATTTTCTTTGCGAAAATACCCAGGAGTGGAATTCTTAATGTAGTATTTCTATTTTTAATTTTTTGAGGAAACTCCATACTGTTTTCCACAGTGTCTGTACCAATTTACATTCCCACCAACAGAGCATGAGGGTTCCCTTTTCTCTACATCATTGTCAACACTTGTTATTTCTTGTCATTTTGAATTTAGCCTTTCTAACTCGTGTAAGATGATATATCATTGTGGTTTAATTTGCATTTCCTTGATGATGAGTGATGCTGAGCATCTTTTCATGTGTCTGTTGGCCATCTGGATGTCTTCTTTGGAAAAATGTCTATTCAGGTCCTCCACCCATTTTTTAATTGGGTTGTTGGGTTTTTTGGTGTTGTATAAATTCTTGATATATTTTGGTATTAATCCCTTATTGGATGTATCATTTGCAAATATCTTCTCCCATTTAGTAGGTTTTCTTTTTGTTTTGTTGATGGTTTCCTTTGATGTGGCAAAAGCTTTTTATTTTCATGTAGTCCCCATAGTTTATTTTTGCTTTCATTTCCCTTGCGTTAGGAACCATATCTAGAACAATGTTGCTATGGCTGATGTCAGAGAAATCACTGCCTGTGTTGTCTTCTAGGATTTTTATGGTTTTAGGTCTCACGTTTAGGTCTTTAATCCATTTTGAGTTTATTTTTGTGTATGGTGCTAGAAAGTAGTCCCATTTCCTAAGTGTCCATCAGCAGACAACTGGATTTCCCTTACCTTAGAGGCCATATCTAGACAAATTTTGCTACTTTTATCATTCTTTATTGCATTGTTGTCAGAGAATGTGATCTGTATAAAATCTTTCTTTTTCTCCTTAGACCTTCTTAAATTGTCTTTTTAGTCTAATGCTTTCAAAGACTATTCTATGTGTCTTTGAAAAAAAAGTGTATTTACTATTTATTGTATATATTTATATACATACAATATATTACATCAAGCTTCTTAAGTGTACTATGCAATATCTCTTTTGTTTTTTATTTATTATTTAGTCTATTTAGTATGTCTTTATTGGATATTTTTCTTTTTTTAAGTTCCCCCAACATGGGGCTTGAACTCACAACCCTGAGTTCAAGACCCGAGCTGAAATCAGGAGACAGACGCTTAACCAACTGAGGCACCCAGGAGCCCTCTTTACTGAATATTTTTAAATCCAATCTAAGATTTTAATTTTTTCCAAAAGGAGAACTTATTTCTTCAAACTTGTCCCCTACCACCCTCCCTGTGATCAAATATATTAATTTTCTCTTTAAATTTACATAGTAACTTTTTTATTATGTACCATTATTCATTTTTTTTTTTTTTTTGAATTTTTAATGACTGAAACAAAACAGATCTAAAACCGCAGCTTCTGGAAGAACCACTTGCTCTTGCCGGTCTTGTACCTCTCCTCGAACTTGACCTTGGCCTCTCGTCGGGCCTTGCATTTAAGGGCAAGGTCTCTAAAGACATCCTTGTTGATGACAGTTTTGTCCAAGGGGATATCCACAGAGTACCTTGTGGGCATGTGGTGATTATAGTTATAAATTTTCAAAAAAGACTTGATCTTCAACCTCTTGGTGATTTTCTTCTTGCCCATGGCAGCTGTCACTTTGTGGGGACAGCAGTCAATTCCAGCCACCAGAGCATGGTTGTAGGGATGGTCTGATCATCATCAATATTCTTCATCAATATTCTTCACAATGACCACTTTGCGTCCGGAGCAGTGTCCGGCCAGGACCAGCACCACCTTCCCGGGTTTCATGAACTTGCCCATCTCGACATCAGCCACTAGAGCCTACAGCAGAAAGGAAGAAACCATTACTCATTTTAACTTGACACATTCCACCGATACCTTTGCTCAGCACTGTTTCTTATTTCTTTCATCTTTTTCTCTTTTAGATTTGTATTTTCCTTTGCTGGATTATAACCTTGGTAGTTATCTTATCCTCCAATCTAACTACTCATCTAATTCTAAATCCCTGTTTATTTCTTAGGGTAGTTTAGCTACTTATTTGCCCCATACCAAATAAGACAAGCAAATCAACAAGGGCCTTATATTATTTAACATACATGCCCATTTGAGTTCATTTCTAAACAAAGGCTTTTCTCTACTTGAGAAGAATTCAGTGGACAACACTACAGTTATCTTTTTTCCTTGTTTCATTTCTTTTAAAGCAAAATTATTAAAAACGTCAAATAGCCAAAACAATCTTGAGAAAGAACAAAGTTGGAGGCATCATGCATCCTGATTTCAAACTATATTACAAAGCTATAGTAATTAAAACATTATGTTATTGGCATAAAAAGAGACATATAGATCAATGGAACAGAATAGAACCCAGAAATAAAACCATGCATAGATGATCAATTAATTTATGACAAAACAGCCAAGAATATACAGTGGAGGTAAGGGCAGTCTCTTCAATAAATGGTGCTGGGAAAACTGGACAGCCACATGCAAAACAAACAAACAAAAATGAAAAGGAAAGAAATAAGAAAGAAAGTGGATCTTACACCATCCACAAAAACTAACTCAGAATGGATTAAAGACTTGAATGTAAGGCTTGAAACCATAAAACTCCTAGCAGAAACCAGGCAGTGAGTTCCTTGACATCATTCTTGGTGATGATTTTTTGGATCTGACTCCAAAAGCAAAGGCAATAAAAGCAAAAATAAACAAGTGAGACTACAATAACTAAAAGACTTCTGCACAGCAAACATCAACAAAATGAAAACACAACATTCTGAACAGAAGAAAATATTTGCAACTCATATATACAATAAGGGGTTAGTATCCAAAATATTCAAAGAACTCATATAATTCATGAGTTTTTAGTTTTAGCAAAAACTAAAAAACAAAAAAAAACAACAATTCCATTAAGCAATGGGGAGAGGATCTGTATTTTTCCAAAGAAGATATACAAATGGCAAACAGGTACATGAAAAGGTGCTGGACATCACTAATCATCACTTAATGTAAATCAAAACCACAAAGAGATATCACTTCACACCTGTCAGAATGACTATTATCAAAAGACAAGGAAAAAAAAAAAAGACAAAAAATAACTAGTGTTGGCAAGGAAGTATTGACAAGGAAAAACTTTGTGCTCACCTGCCATGAGAGTTAAGGGCTGTAAACTGGTGCAGCCAGTAGGGAAAACAGTTATGGAGATTCCTTAAAAAATTAAAATAGAACTGTCATATGATTCAGCAATTTCACTTCTAGATATTTATCCAAAGGAAGAAAAAAACACTAACTCAAAAAGATATATGCACTTTCATTTTCTATGCAGCATTTTTAATGATAGCCAAGACATAGAAGCAAGTGTCTAATAATGCATGAATGGATAAAGACAATGTGGTATGTAAATACAATGGAATATTATTCAGCCACACAAAAGAAGAAAATCTTACCATTTGTGACAACATGGATGGACCCTGAAGGCATTATACTAAGGGAAGTAAGTCAGACAGAGAAAGACAAATACCATATGATTTCATATGGTATTATGAAAAATATGTAAAGTACATATAAAATCTGAAAAAAAACAAACTACCAAAATCATAGGTACAGAGAATAGACTGGTGGTTGTCAGAAGCACGGGGTAGGGAGTGGGCCAGATGCATGAAGTAGTCAAAAGATACAAATTTCCAGGTATAAAATAAATGTCATAGGGATGAAATGTACAGTATGATGACTGTAGTTAATAATACTATATTATACATTTGAGAGTTGCTAAGAGAGTAGATCTTAAATGTTCTCATCACAAGAAAAAAACTAGTATGGTGAACAATGTTAACTAAACTTACTGTGATAAGCATTTCAAAATATATACAAATACTAAATTGTGTTGTACACCTGAAATTAACCTCATGTTATATGTTAATTCTATTTCAATAAAAAAATTAAACCATAGAAGATACCATATGGTTCTATTTCTTTGAATAATTTAAAATAAACAGAAAAATGCTAGATACTTAAATTGATAGATTTGTTAATGTGTTACACTGAATTATATTCTAGATAATGTCTTTAAAAAGCATGCAAATTTGAGTTCAGCCAGTAGTATTTAAATTTCATTTGAACTTTTTCTTAAATGAAAGCCTACATTAAAAATAAATATGTAAGAGATAAAGGTGGAATTGTTCTGACTGAAGCAGAGGATCCATACCATGAATGCCCACTGTATCTCCACCTCTTAACCCAAATACCCCTCCACCACAAGAATCATTGGAGAAGTTCTATGAATCCCCTGAGGTTTACTGGAACACTTAGACATGAGCTTAGTCTCATTATATACCTGAATAATTCTTTGTAAGTAAAAGTCTTTGTGGCTTCTTAATTAACTAATGTTTTAATGGCTCTTCTCTTTGGACTTTTATAAAGGAAAAATATGAATAATTCAATCTTTAGATTCTAAAATCAAAAGCCATCTGATAGGGGCACCTGGGTGGCTCAGTCATTAAGCGTCTGCCTTCAGCTCAGGTCATGATCCTGGAGTCCTGGGATCGAGCCCCGCATCGGGCTCCCTGCTCAGCGGGAAGCCCGCTTCTCCATCTCCCACTCCCCCTGCTTGTGTTCCCTCTCTCACTGTGTGTCTCTCTCTCTGTCAAATAAATAAACAAAATCTTAAAAAAAAAAAGCCATCTGATAGCCCAAAAAGATTTCTCAAGATGAAAAATGCACTCATCATGATCAAAATGAATAAAAATAAAACCAAGAAAACTCTCTTCTCATCCAGACTTCTTAGGAGTCATGTAAATAGCCAGCTATATACCCAAAGAGAAAAATCACCTTTGATTACAGTTTGGCATAATCACATGTCCCCTAATAATCTCTGCTCACTGACTCCATCACTAGGGATGTTTGTGTCCTAATCCCATGTGGATATTCATTTTCTTCAGAAGCCAAGTTATGTGTCTCTGAATCAGACACACACCCATACTTTACACTAAATTTCCATGAAGCAATTCTGTCTGCATTTACTCAGAATGTGAGCTGAACAAAAAAGTATTCAGGACTTGATTATAAATAGATTCTTTTGTTAGTTAAAAATCTGATTCCTTTCCTAACAGCTAAAATGCCTTTTGGAGAGTCTAAATACTTACTTTAAAAAGTCACCTAATCCCTAAAATAGTAGATTTGCCTTTTATAAATCATAAATGAAAGAATGGTCTAAAATCTAAATGTAATTATTTTACAAAACAAAGTGCTGTGGAGCTTATTTAAACCCAGACTTTAAAATATTGATTTTTTACCTTCAATACTACATAACCATTTTAAATAATACTTATTTTCTCTATTGGTATATCCACATTGTGATTTAAGTAACAGTAAGAAGAATTTTATATAGCTGTCAAATTTCTAGATTTGAAACTAGATTTTAGAGATATACTTTCTTGGTTGTTTGAATAGCCTTTATAATGAGGTACGTAAAATTTGTAAGTAAAGCTAAAATAAACTGTGAAAAATCTTAGATTATTTCTTAATAGACAATGTAAAGCTTATGAAATACCAAGAGGTGCTTTGATATTCCATCTTCAAAATTCATTTTATGCTTCTTTTATTTTTGTATTGATTTACATTCGGTTTAAATGTACATATGTTGAATCACAGACCTGTACCTCTGAAACAAATAATACATTATATGTTTTTTTAAAAAAAGAAGATAGTAGGAAGGGAGAAATGAAGGGGGGGAAATCGGAGGGGGAGATGAACCATGAGAGACTATGGACTCTGAGAAACAAACTGAGGGTTCTAGAGGGGAGGAGGGTGGGGGGATGGGTTAGCATATTAAAGAGGGCACATATTGAATGGAGCACTGGGTGTTATATGCAAACAATGAATCATGGAACACTATATCAAAAACTAATGATGTAATGTATGGTGAGTAACATAACATAATAAAAAAATTTAAAAAAATAAATGTACATATGTTTCTGGGGGAAGAAAACAGTATGTCCAAAGGAATATATAACAACATGTGATGCAGCATTTTGAACATTATTTTGACATCTCTAATAAAAATCAGGACATACTTCAAAGTATACATCAAGAACTATTACTCATAAACCCAGAGCAAATGAAATGGAAAATAATATTCTCAGCAATTTTATTTGGATTACATTTATCCATGTTTACTTGCTTCTGTACACTTAGACACACTAATACTAAAAAAAATTGTTGGCAAGAGGGGCTATGCTAAAAACTTTTCCTAAGACATTAATTCCCTCTTATTTTTTGGAATGCATAATCTTTAAATTTTACTGACATTGTAAATCAATCAAAAGTGTTTAGAATACCAATGAGTATATGCTTCAGAGTTAAGTGTATGATAATGGAAAAGATGAAAAACACTACTGCACCACTGGTATTGGTGGGAATGCTTATCTAATTACACAGCTCATCAGCTCCTGCCAACTAAAAGGGCAACAGCCAGGTGGAGCATCTTGATTTGCCATGTAGTTCTTTAGCAGGAATGTTCAAAGATATTTTATTAAATTTGAAAGATGTAAGCATCAAAGATCAGTTATTAAACCACCCAGAAAAATGTACTCTTCCAGCCTTGTTTTTGGAGCAGTAACTTCAGCCATCAAATATGAATACTTTTTTTATAACAGACTGTTACTGCTCAAAGGTAAACTTCAGCTATAATCTTCTTTGACATTTGCAATAATTCTGAGGCTTTTCCCATATGGCATAGTTTTTTAGTAAACCCAACTCTTAAACAATTGTATAATCAGTGGCACACCCAACAGGGTACAGGTCCTCTTCACAGAGAGAACAACCAATAAAGCTCTCAAAATAAAAATAAAATAAACAAAACATCTCTCCTTTATCAGTAACTGCCATTTATCAAGATCCGGGAACAATAAGGCTACACAATACGGCTATCCTCACAAAGAATAGTCACCTACAGATTTAATTAAGCATAAGCTTATGCAGTTCTAGAGTAAAGTACCAATTTTTCTTCATTAGAGTAAACCTTAGATAGAAGTCACTAGGAAATATGCCCTGTTGTTCCAACTGTCTCCTGTTTTTGCTCATTTAGTTAACCAATTGGTCCTTCTCTTGTCCCATGGTTCCTCACCCTCCATGTTAGATTGTTTCCACACTCTGTAAGAAATACCTGCCTCTGCAGATGTTCAGTATATGTATTTTAAAATACAATACACTGTCTCAAACAAACATGTCCACATCAATAGCTGTTTGTACTTTTTACTGAACAAATAATAGTAATTATCGAACCATCATGTAGTATTCCTGTCCTCATTTCACATGATGCCATGTACCTTCTATAAAATGCTACCTTCTCTGTTCCTTAGTACCACAATAGGTTTTGTGGAACACTTTGGGTAAGCAGAACAATGGAGAAGAAGGAAAATAAAACTCTTACTGAATACCTACCACGTGCCAGACTGTTATACCATATAAATATCATACTTTTGTCTGATCTAATTCTTAACTCCTTAAGGTAGATATTTTTATCCTTAAATTAAAATTAAAGACATCAAGAAAGACTTCAGGAGGCAAAGATACATGCCCAGGTCATACACTAGTTACTGGTAAAGCCAAATGTGAATAATTTCTGGACCTCAGTCTGCTTTATATTATAGTTTCTAGACTCCATGGAACCTAAAAAAATTTCCTATCATTACTAGTGAGACCTCTGCTCTGTGGTTATTCTCTGCTTTGTACTATCACATTTCTTCCTATTCTCTTCTCCTCCCTCACCTTGTAAAGTAGTTGAGGTACAAACAATTGCTTGTAGTTCCATGGGAATTTTCTTGTTTGACTATTTTATTAACAGCTGTATCCACAGAAAAGATTTAGCATTGTCTATGACAAGGCAAGGATATTTACAATTGGTGATTCTCAAGTCATATTGTTCTAATAATGTTTAATATTGTCTTTAGGAACTCAAAGATAGGAATAGAAGGCATGTTTGTTCATTTTAAAAGTGGGCAGCCTTGAATGCTTGTTAACACACAAATGTTAATAGAGATCACTGGTCAGAACTCTTATAGATTAAAAACAATTTGAAGTTTGAAGTGAACTCAATAAACTAAAAAGAGAAACAGAATTAAATTCAATAAAAGATGTCTGCTCTCATGGCTTTTATTCTACATAGTGCTGGAAGTTCTAGCCATTCAATAATGCAAGAAAAGGAAATAAAAAGCAGACAACTTGGAAAGAAATAAATAAAACAGACTGAAAAGACTGATGACATCATTATTTACATAGAAAATTCCAAGAACACACAAAATACCTTCTAGAACTAACAAATGAGTTGTGTGCTTGAATTTGATGAAGGCCAATTTATCACTTTTTGCTTTTAGGAATTGGTGTGATACTTAGGTAGAGGTTTTCGAAAGAAAACTTCTAGTGCAAGATTTCGAGATACAAGATAAGCACACAAAAATCAATTGTATTTCTATATAGCAGTAATAAACATGTGGACGCTAAAATTTTAAATGCATACCATTTATAATCATTCAAAAATTTAAATGCTTACGTATAAATCTAACAAAAAATATAGGATGTATATGCTTAAAACTAAAACCAAAGATGAAATAAAATCAAAGAAGTTTATACCTTTTGATCACTTTCATCCATTTCATTCACTGATAAAAGAAGGATAACTTTTTCAATAAATGGTGCCAGACAAGCAGAAACAAAACCAAAAACCTCTACCTAAGTGTCACACAAATTCCAAAAAGCAAAAAGTGATAAATTGGCCTTCATCAAATTTAAAGATATTTAATCTGTGATATACCCTGTTAAGATTATAAAAAGTTAAGCTACAGAGTGGGACAAAATATTTGCAAACCACATATCTAACAGGACTAATATCTGTAATATACAAAGAGCCTTCAAAATCCAGCAGATAAAATATAAATAATCCAGAAAGAAATTGGACAAAAAAAATTAAACAGACATTTCACTAAAAAAGATATTTAGTGAATAAATACATTAAAAGATGTTCAGTATCATTACCCATTAGGAAAATGCGAATTAAAACTACAAAAAGAGGGCGCCTGGGTGGCTCAGTTGGTTAAGCGACTGCCTTCGGCTCAGGTCATGATCCTGGAGTCCCGGGATCGAGTCCTGCATCGGGCTCCCTGCTCGGCAGGGAGTCTGCTTCTCCCTCTGACCCTCTTCCCTCTCAGGCTCTCTGTCTCTCATTCTCTCTCTCTCAAATAAATAAATAAAATCTTTAAAAAAATAAAAATTAAAAAAATTTAAAAAGAACTACAAAAAGATATCACTATACACTTAGCAAAATGGCTAAAATTTAAAAATAGTGGTAACACCAAATGCTGACAAATATGTGGAGAAACTGAATTACTGTACATTCCTGTTAGAAATGTAAAACAGTGCGACTACTCTGAAAAGCAGTTTGACAGGTTTTTTAAAAAAGTTTTTAATAACTAAATATGCAACTTCTAATCAACCTAGCAATTGTACTCCTGGTTATTTATCTTAGAAAAATGAAAACTCAGGGTCACACAAAAACCTGCACATGAATGTTCTCAGAAACTTAATATATAAAAACCAACAACTAGAAACTGTCCAAATATCCTTCAACAGATTAATGGTTAAAGAAGCTATCGTACATGAAACATGGATTACTACTCAGCTATAAAAAGAACTTTTTTAAAAATTCCAGAATAGCTAACATACGGTGTTATATTAGTTTCGGGTGTACAATATACTGATTCAGCAATTCCATACATTACTCAGTGCTCACCAAGATAAGTGTACTTTTAATCCCCTTCACCTGTTTCACCCATCCCCTCTGGTAACAATCAGTTTGTTCTCTACAGTTAAGAGGCTGTTTTTTGTTTTATCTATTTTATTCTGTTTGTTTTGTTTCTTAAATTTCATGTATGAGTGAAATCATATGGTATTTATCTTTCTCTGATTTATTTCACATAGCATTATACTCTCTAGATCCATCCATGTTGTTGCAAATGATAAGATTTCATTCTTTTTTTATGGCTGAGTAACATTCCATTGTACATATATACCACATCTTCTTTATCCATTCATCTATTGATGGACACTTGGGCTGCTCCCATAATTTGGCTATTGTAAATAAGGCTGCAATAACCATAGGAGTTTTTCCACAGTGGCTACACCAGTTTGCATTCCTACCAACAGTGCATGAGGGTTCTTTTTTCTCCACATCCTCACCAACACCTACTGTTTCTTTTGTTTTGGATTTTAGCCCTTCTAACAGGTGTGAGATGATATCTCATTGCAGTTTTAATTTGCAGAAAAAGAACTTCTGCTATACAGAAGAACCTGGATGAATACTCAGAGAACTTAACGAATGGGAAAAGCCAATTTCAAAAAAGTGACATTCATGAGATGACAAAATTGTAGATTTGGAGAGGGATTAGTGGGTACAAGGATTAAGGAACAAAAAGAGAAGTGAGTGTGGCTATAAGAGGGCAACATAAGGAATCCTTTTAATGCCATGTTTTGTATCTGGACTGTATTAATGTCAATATCTTGGTTATGATATGGTACTATAGTTTTGTAGTATGTTACCATTGGAAAACTCAGTAAAGAGTACATGGGATCTCTCTCTTTTTTAAAGATCTATTGATTTATTTGAGAGAGAGAGAGGGAAAGAGAGCAAGGAGAAGGGCAGAGGGAAAGGGAGAGAAGCAGACTCTTCACTGAGCAGGGAGACCGACACATGGCTCCATCCCAGGACCCTGAGATTATGACCTGAGCCAAAATCAAGAGGGGGAAGCTTAATTGACTGAGCCACCAAGGCACCCCCCATGGGATCTCTTTGCACAACTTCTTGCAACTGCATATGAATCTATAATTATCTCAAAACAAACAGTTAAATTAAAAATATTTGAAGACTGAAGTAAACTTAATAAACTACAGAGAGAAACAATTAAATAAAATAAAGTATAAATTAATCCTTGAAAATTACAATAAGAAATTGGACCAGAAACAATTTAAAACTATTTTTTGCATTAGTTTATTAAAAGCATTTAAAGAAGTGTCATTCATTCCTGTATTTGTTCAATACTTCATTTATTCAACTGAATATTCTCAAATATTAACTAAGAACTTTGAAGACATTGTCCTTTTCAAAACACTTAAAATTGTGTACTGCATTGATTATGTGGTTTTTCATGGACCTTAAACATTGACTTAAAATATCTCTATAACATTACTTTATTGTATACAAACACGTAACTACAGATTAGGTTCTCATGCTTATAGTTCTCATTTAGCAATAAAATAAGTGCTGAAATTTGTAGCAGTGCCTGGCTGTAATCAGATCCAGATGATCCTAATGATCCAGAATGTGCCTAACATATATATGAAAATACAAAATATTCAAATATTAAAACACAAACATAACATTTTTAGGGGTAATATGTAGACTCTTCAGGGTCCATAGACCTTGTGTGGGAAAGACTTTAGGAGCTTATATGCAAATAAATAAAAACTAAAATCTAAGAGGGTAATATCCAAAACCAAAATGAGTTGATTTCATAGTTTAAAAGGGATCACATAGGGGCGCCTGGGTGGCTCAGTTGGTTAAGCGACTGCCTTCGGCTCAGGTCATGATCCTGGAGTCCCGGGATCGAGTCCCGCATCGGGCTCCCTGCTCGGCAGGGAGTCTGCTTCTCCCTCTCCCACTCCCCGTTTGTGTTCCCTCTCTCGCTGTGTCTTTCTCTGTCAAAAGGGATCACATAATGGTACACATACATATTCACTATATTAAATATATAACACATTATTTTTATTATAGATAATATTACATATATATATATATTTTTTTAATCTGGTCCACAAAGAAGTGTTTGTGACAGCAAATGATGTGGGAAATATCTGACCCAAAAGTAAACTAAAAATAGAATTTAAAACTGAAAAATAAATGCAAAAAAGAAAGGTTGAATTGCACTAAACTACTTGGGTTGAAAACAAAAGATCCTGAATAGTGACTCACTAATTTTCTTAGGGCAGATTCTATACTTAAACAGAAGCATAAGGAGTTTAAATTTCAGTATGAAATAATGCAAGAATGATGATTATGACCTGTCATTGTGTTATAAGATTTTCTAGGTATGCTTTTAAACCTTTACAAATTGCTCACTTTAACAAAGGGTTAAGAGAGTGATTATTTCAGTTAAATTTGAAGTCAGTTAGTGTAATTTTGTATTCCCATGCATGTTAATTTACAGGATAGTACAAAATATGAACTTCAGTACTTCCCAAAGGAGAGTAAAAAGAGTTTTGGCACTGTGATTTTGAAGAAATCTAAGTTTAGTGAGCTCTCTCCACGAATTCATATTTAGAAACATGTGTAAGTAATCTATCAAGATAGATTTTAATATGCAATTAATTTGAATATATTTAGCAAGATATAAAACAAAAATGTCAGTGACTGAGGCACTTGCTTTCTAGTAATTGTTTAGAAACAAAGACATATCAAAATTTTTCCACTTCTTGTTTCATTTTGAATATTAGAACAAGAATTGGACATGGTTAAGAAGAAAGGCATGTGACATCAATTCTTGCAAAAGCCATCATAAAGGTTTTACTGGGTAAGGGGCTTGAATAAAAATTTCAGGTGCTAATAAACTACCTATTATCATTTTTAAAGGACTATATTTCTCTTGGACTATTCTGATGAAATATTTGTGTATTTCTTCTCAAGTTAACTTTTTAAATTTCTTTCAAGTCTTTGTGGAAATTCAACCATCTCAAGAAATATTTACCTAAAAGGGAATCTTGGTGTTTGAAAATAATAAAATTTTAGTGTGAATTCTAAATGTAAGTCTAAATATGTTCTTCAAAGGACAAGTAATTTGGCAATAAATACATTGGAGCAAAATATCATGATCATTCCTACTACTGGTAATCAAACTAATTTTTCCTTTACTTGAGAGTGTTGATGTTCTTAATTAAGCAGCCAAATGGATCTGGCCCAGTTACTTAAAGCAAGATGGAGCATACTGGGAACTCTTAGGGCCTTTCAAGGCCTACTTCACATGGCTGGGGCAAGCAAGAGCAAAGGAAGAGGGCAGACACGGCTACAGATGCAATGTAAGGAACCAAAGTCCAATCTGATAGCCTTGGTGACCAGGAATCAAGTAATAGGTTTTGGTTTTGGCAGGTGGGCAAGATAGAGGTTGTAGTTGTTCTAAACAGGTAAGAGGTAATAGCAATGGGGAATTTAATTGAGACGGGATAACATCTCCTAAGTCCTAGCAGGATATAAAATGTTAACGTCAGGAAGTCTGGCAAATGGTAACGAGAACTTAGTCACTTAGCTGAGGTTCTAGAGCAGAGTGGTAACATCGTCTGACACACGTTTTAATAGGGAACTCCAGATGCTGGCAAGGCCCCAGATAACAGATGATGCTGTCTTGAATCAGTGTGGTAACAATGGACATGTGAGGAGTGGGTTTAATTCTGTATATTTTTTACAGTGAGGCCCACAGGATATGCTGATACACTACAGGTGAGATATGGAAGAAAGAAAGGCAGTATATATATATATCCCTTGGGAGTCTAAGCAACATGGGAAACCATTATCATCAACTAATATGAGCATATAATATATCATGACTTCTGAAACTTAAAGAGGGTATTTTGAAAGTTAAAGAGGATGCTATTAATAATTATTCTGAGAAAGGGAAAATGGGTATCTGGATATAATGAGTTGGAAGACTGTAGGAGGAGCTGAAATAGAGGTGAGGATGTTGAATATTAGGAACTAAGTTCTGGATATATTAAGTTTAATAGGCCTATGAGATAGCTTAAGGAGCAATTGCATACAGGTCACTGGATATATGTTTCTGGGTTCAGAAGAGAGTTCTGGATAGGAGATAAAAATGTTGATGTCATCAGTACATTGATACTATTTAATGTCTTGAGAATGGATAAGAAAAGAAAGGAATGTGTATAACTAGATAAGAGAAAAGACCACTGGACTGAGTCTTGAGCCACTGATATTTAGAAGACAGAAGCATGGAGGCAAGCCAAGAAAAAAAATGTAGGAAGAACTTTGACCCATTTCAGGATAAATTTCTGCCTTATGTAGGTTTAACTCATAAGAATTTACCTCTAACTTGTTTTTAGAAGTTAACACCTGAGTTTTTTTTTTAATACTAAAATATTGGTTGCCTTCTCAAATACATAAGAAAATGGTGAATCTTAAACCACTTTTTGAAATCTAATCAAATTCCATTTATTCACACAGCTAAAGGAACTCCTACCTTCCATTAAACAGTATTAAAATACTCTTATAAACTTTCCACTAATGCCTCACAAATGGATTTTCAAATAGAATACATCACAGCCTGTGTGCTGATTCAACTCAAGCTAAATATTATAATCACTAATAGAGGGCTGCCAAACCCAAGTTCCCATGGGAGGTGGTAAGAAACAAAATAAACCTTTGTAAAATTATTTGTATAAAATTCACCAGGACAATGTCAAGATGGATCACTAGCCAGAGTATGGACAATATCATCATCCATCAGGCAGCTTCTTAGTAAAGCAAAAATAGAAATCTTTTGGCACAAAATCAAAGACCACATTTTGAAATAAAAAAGATCAACAGAAGAACAATAAAGCCTTTACATTTTAAATTCCCAACTTAAAATCTCCTTCAAAAGAAATTTCTTTGTTTCTTTAACTTTTCCTTTTTTACAGTTAAGAATAAGTATTACTCCCACTAAAAATCCATCAGATTTTTATCACTTTGTCCTGTGATAGAAAGCATTTCACAACAGACAAGGGAAAAGCTAAACTGAAAGTGTTTAAAACTTAGTTTTGAAGGAATTGGGAGAGACTCATTTTTCCTAAAGTCACTAGTGTCCAAATGTTTTTATAAGGTACATAAAATTAAAAAAAATTTTAAATGCTACCATTAAACTTGAGAATTTTTTATAACTAATCTGAGAATAACCAAAAGTGAAAAGTTTTTCAATCTAAAACCAAACTGCATCTCTAAAATCAAATTGCTTACATTTTGTTTTAAATACCTAAAAAGACAATTTTTCCAAAATACTTTGCCATCTTCTAACTCAAAGTGACTATTGCCAGTATTTCCAGCTTTATCAGTAAACCCCTCTGCTCCAGTTTAAAATAGTTTAAAATATTCAGCCTTTTTTCATTTTCCTTTATCTAACCAAACAGTATTTTTTGAAAATATTTTTTCAGTGCAACTCTGCATAAGAAACTCTATTTAAAATACTGTGTTCTCGGGCACCTGGGCGGCTCAGTTGGTCAAGCGACTGACTGCCTTTGGCTCAGGTCATGATCCTGGAGTCCCAGAATTGAGTCCTGCATCAGATTCCCAGCTCAGCAGGGAGTCTGCCTCTCCCTCGGATCTTCTCCCCTCTCATGCTCTCTCTCTCTCACGCTCTCTCTCTTTCTCTCTCAAATAAATAAAATCTTAAAAAAAAAATACTATGTTCTCAAGAATCCTAGAGAACCATGTCATTAAGAACAATAGGGACAGGGCGCCTGGGTGGCTCAGTTGGTTGAGCGACTGCCTTCCGCTCAGGTCATGATCCTGGAGTCCCTGGATCGAGTCCCACATCGGGCTCCCTGCTCGGCAGGGAGTCTGCTTTGCCCTCTGACCCTATCCCCTCTCATGTGTTCTCTCTCATTCTCTTTCTCTCAAATAAATAAATAAAATCTTAAAAAAAAAAAAAGAACAATAGGGACAAACCCATCAAGTTTTTTCTTTTTTTAATCCCATTAGCAGTGAACAAAACATACAAAAGTCACACCTACATGGAGCTTGTATTCTGTTTGGGGAGATAAGAAACACATCAGTAAATTATAGTAGATTAGAAGGACTAACTTCTGAAAAGAAAAATAAAGAGCAAGGGCTACTGAGTGTTGGGGAGGGGGAGCAATTTTAAACAGGATGGCTCTCAAAGGGGTTGGTATGTCAGCTAAGATCTGAAAAAGGTGAGAGAGAAGCTGTGAGGATACCTGGGGGAGGAGATTCCAGATAAAAGAAATAGCTAATCTAAAGACCCAGAGCTCTGAAGAACAGAGAGGAGACCAGCGTGGCTATAGCAGAGGCAGTAAGGGAACAAGAATGAGATGAGAAAGTAAGGGGGCAGGAGGGAGGGGCAGGGGCACAGAACTAGCCAAACCTTGTGGGAACTTTTAAGAACTTTGGATTTTACTCTGAGTGAGATGGGCAGGCATGGAAGATTCTGAGCAAAGAATGACAAGATCTGGTTTACTACTGACCACTATGTTGAATACAGTCTATATGGCTCAAGGGTGGAAGCCAGGAGTCCAGTAATCTAGGAGAGGCATGATAATAAGGGCTCAGAATAGAGCGAGAGCAATAAAGGTGGTAAGAAGTGGTACAATTTTAGATCCATCCTGAGAGTAGAGCCAAATGGATTTAACAATAACAGATGACATAGATGTGACAAAAAGAGGAAAGGTAGAACCATTAACTGAGATGGGGATGTTTGTGGGTGAAACAAATGGGAATAAGATCTGATTCAGTTGTGGACATATTAAATTTGAGATTTCTATTAATTATTCAAATTCAGGCATTGAAGGAATCTGACATTTAGGTTAGAGAGATCGTTAAGACCATAAGGTGTCAGAGCTGAAACCGTAAAACTCCTAAAAGAAAACACAGGCAGTAAACTCTTGGACATCAACCTTAATATTTTCCTAGGTATGTTTCCTCAGGCAAGAGAAACAAAAACAAATTGAAAATACACCAAAATAAAAAGGGTTTTCACAGCAAAGGAAACCATCAACAAAACAAAAAGTCAACCTACTGAATGGGAGAAGGTATTTGCAAGTCACATATATAATATGGAGTCAATATCCAAAATATAAAAGAACTTACACAACTCAACACCAAAAAAAACCCCTAAATAATCTGATTAAAGATGGGCAGAGGACCTGAACAGACACTTTTCCAAAGACATACAGATGAAAAACAGACACATGGAAAGGTGCTCAACATCACTCATCATCAGGAAAATGCAAATCAAAACTTGAGATATCACCTCATATCTGTCAGAATGGCTAGTATCAAAAAGACAAGAAATAACAAATGTTGGAGAGGATGTGAAGAAAAGGGAACCTTGTGCACTGTTGGTGGGAATGTAAATTGGCACAGCCACTGTGGAAAACTGTATGGAGTTTCCTCAAAAAATAAAAAATAGAAATACCATACGATCCAGTAATTCCACTACTGGGTATCTACCCAAAGAAAATGAAAAGACTAATTTGAAAAGATATATGCACCCCTATGTTTATTACAACATTATTTACAGTAGTCAAGATACAGAAGCAACCTAAGTGTCCATCAATATATGAATGAATAAAGATGTGGTATATAATATGTACATAGGATATTACTCGGCCATAAAAAAAGAATGAAGTCTTGTCATTTATGACAACATGGATGTACCTAGAGGGTTATGTACTAAATGAGATAAGTCAGAGAAAGACAATTACCATATGATTTCACTCATATGTGGAATAAAAAAAAAATTCAAATGAGCAGACAACAAAACCAGAAAGACTCATAAATACAGAGAACAAACTGGTTGTTATCAGAGGGAGGACGAGCAAAATTGGTAAAGGGGATAAAAAGATACAAAATTCCAGTTAAATAAATAAGTCATGGAGATAAAAAGTACAGCATAGGGAATATAGTCAATAATACTTTAATAACATTGTATGGTGACAGACACTTATTGTGGTAAGTATTTTTTAATGTATAGAATTGTTGAATCACTGTGTTGTACACCTGAAACTAATATAACATTGCGTGTCAACTACAGTAATATTTAAAAAAAAGAAGAGCATAGGGATTACAGAAGAGAACTGAGGGCTAAGCCTTGATGGTCTCTAATATTAAGAGGTCTCTGGGAAACAAAGGAAACATTTCTAGAATTTCCATTTTGTTCTTTGTCAAATGAGTCTATTCTTTTTCATAGTTTGCTATTGTTCACTCTTTATGTTTTGATTCTTTATTCTGATATTTAGTCACTCTAAACATACATTTTTATATTATCTTACTCCTCATCTTCCTAATATCAAAAGTTCTTTTTTTTTTTAAAGATTTTATTTATTTGAGAGAGAGAGAATGAGAGAGAGCAAGCACATGAGAGGGGGGAGGGTCAGAGGGAGAAGCAGACCCCCTGCCGAGCAAGGAGCCCGATATGGGACTCGATCCCGGGACTCCAGGATCACGACCCGAGCCGAAGGCAGTCGCTCAACCAACTGAGCCACCCAGGCGCCCTCAAAAGTTCTTGATAACAGCTCTACAATGGCAGAGTCCTTCCAAAATGGGTAGGATATCTGTTTCTGCCAAATGGCCCAAACAAATATATATTTTTTTTTTAGTTGATTTATCTTTTGGGGGATCTCAAACCTCAAATTCATTGGTAAAATAGCCCAGGATTTTTATTTTACTCAGGGGAGGCTCCTGAGTCCATACAGAAACATACCAGTTTCCTATGAAATTGTTCTATTTTTAAATTTTGTCTGTCAGTTTTACTCAGGGGAGGCTCCTGAGCCCATACAGAAACATACCAGTTTCCTATGAAATTGTTCTATTTTTAAATTTTGTCTGTCAATTGTATACATTCAAGGTGAACGACATAAGGTTCTGGTATGTGTATACATTGTGAAATGATTACCACAATCAATGTAATTAACATACTCATATACCCATCTCCTCACATAGTTATGCTTCCCCCCACCCCCACCCCCATGATGAGAACTCTCTTAGCAAATTTCAAGTATACAACACATTACTATTAATTGTAGCTACTATGCTGTACATTAGGTCTCCAGAACTTACTCATCTTATACTAAAAGTTTGTACTCTTTGACCAATATCTCTCCAAATCCCCTACCCCCAGCCCATGTAACCAGAATTCTACTCTGGTTCTATGAGTTTGGCTTTTTATAGATTCTACATGTAAGTGAGATCATATGGTATATGTCTTTCTTATCTAGCTTATTTCACTTGATGTATTTCCTCCAAGTTCATCCATGTTCTTGCAAATGGCATAATATCCTTCTTTTTAAAGGCTGAATGATATTTCATTATATATATGTATACAATATATACATTATACACACACACATACACCCCATTTTCTTTAACCACTCATCCATTGTCACTTAGGTTGTTTCTGAATCTTGGCTAATATGGATAATGCTGCAATGAACTCTGAGATAGTGATTTTATTTCCTTTGGATATACACCCAGAAGTGGGCTTACTGGATCATATGGTAGTTTTACTTTCTTGAGGAAGCTCCATGCTGTTTTCCATAATGCCTGTACTAATTTACATTCCCACCAACAGTATATAAAAATTCCCATTTCTTCACATCTTTGCCAACACCTGCTGTTTTTTGACTTTTTGATAACAGCCAACCTAACACACTTGTGATATTTCATTGTGGCTTTGATTTGAAGTTCCCTCATGATTCATGATGTTGAGCACCTTTTCAGTGTCTTCTTTGGAAAAATATCTATTCAAGTCTTTTGCCCATTTTTTAATCGGGTTATTTGGTTTTTTACTATTGAGTTGAATGAGTCTCTTATATATTTGGATATTAATCCCTTATTGGATATGTGATTTGCAAATATTTTCTCCCATTCTATGGTTTGCCTTTTCATTTTGTTCATTGTTTCCTTTGCTGTGCAGAATTTTTTTTAGTTTGATGTATATAATCTACACTTCAGTAGATTTTTATTCGAATATCCTGTCTCCTAGGAAAATTCAAGGCCTGCTCTCCTATACTCCCATGGACATTTAATACAATCCCCACATCAGTGGAATCTCCCACCACTCCAGGGCAACAGCAGATGACTATCTCTGAATGGTGGAGAAAGGGGGCTTATAAGTGATTTTCAATTTCTTCTTTTCTGTATCTTTGTGTACTGTTTTTTATGAAAAAAATAAAATTTTTATAATTATAAGAAAGACAAAGTAAATATGAATTTGTAAGTATTCCCTGCAAATAAGATTCCAAAAATATGCATGTTTTACTCTACATGACACAGAACCACCTATATGTCTGAAAGAAATAAAAGATGTATTTTCTGTTTAGATAAGAGTTGGAAATATGGACATGGCTTGTCCTTCGTGGTATAGAAAGTTCATTGGGAACGTTAAAGAAACCTAAAGCATCTTTCAATTTTATGTTTCTACCCAATTGTCTGAACAGTAAGTTATGTGCCAATTTTATTTCAATATGGTGCCAAATATCTTAACAACAATGGAGTATTTCTTAGTCATCTGCATCTTTGGTCTACATGACACAAACTTGCAGATTTTTAAAAAGTAGCTGTGTTGACTATATTTTCTCAGTCTGCTTGTTGAATGCAGCCATAATCTAAATTGCCTACAAAGAATATTTCCTTTCTTCCATTCCATTTTTAAGGTGTCTGAGAAAATTTATTAGATAAAAAGATGGAAATAAAGGAACCTGTTGGGGCACCTGGGGGCTCAGTTGGTTAAGCAACTGCCTTCGGCTCAGGTCATGATCCTGGAGTCCCGGGATCGAGTCCCACATCGGGCTCCCTGCTCGGCGGGGAGTCTGCTTCTCCCTCTGATCCTCCCCCTCTCATGCTCTCTGTCTCCCATTCTCTCAGATAAATAAATAAAATCTTTAAAAAATAAAATAAAGAAAATAAAAAAATAAAGGAACCTGTTGTAGGAATGTTTCCACTTAAAGAGTTCTTCCTGGTTGATATATATTTCTGTGTAAAGTTGGGGGTCTTTCATCTCTGTCAAATCTTTGATCCTAACGAAAAGAAACATGCCAGATGAGGGCCATGAAAGGAATGCTTTTAGGAAGTTCTCTTTTTTGAAGATGGTTAAATGTTGATAACTTGTCCCTCCATTATACCTGTCCTTGAATCTTAATATGGTTTACTTCACACTTACCAAAATGATAATACAGATAAATAAGACCTATGTAGGGTGCCTGGGTGGCTCAGTTGGTTAAGCGTCTGCCCTGGGCTCAGGTCATGATCTCAGGGTCCTGGGATCTAGTCCTGCAACAGGCTCCCTGCTCAGCCGGGATCTGCTTCTCCCTCTCTCTCTATCCCTCCCTCCTACTCTCTCTCTCAAATAAATAAATAAAATATTTTTTAAAAATAAGACCTATGTAATAAGTTGAGTAAATTGAATATCAAATAAATTTTCAAATTGCTACTTTCAGAAATGCAGCTACAGAAAAATGAGAACTTCATTCCAGAGGGGAGAAAGAGGAGAAAGGGGAAAAAGAAAAGCTTGCTGAGGCTATATTTACATAGGCAAAATAAAGTAGAAAGTTAAGATACTCTCTGGGGAAACTGGTTTCTCTGAAATGGTACATCAGCCATGCAATTCCTTCCTCCCTACCCTCCACCCTACCTCCAGGGTCCTTTCTCCTTTCTAATTATCTCTTTCGTATCAGTGACATGTTAAAGGGGATTTTCATGCAGAAATGCCCAATATCCAATTTACAGTTTCCAAAGAAACTTGAACAGAATCACGTGAATGTTATTAATTCCCAACTACAATTTCTTTATATAGACTTGGAGAAAGGGTGTGAAAGCCTGTCTTTCAGCTTCTGTCAGCAGATGACAAGTTCTATTCTTTTCAGAAAAGACTAGTCTGCTGGGAGTTCATCCTGGTACATGTGTAGAAAAGTCTAGAAAAATAAGTTTAGATGGTCTTAATTCTCCCAAGATTTGTTTAAAAACTACTTTAATTTCTTGAAGCACTATAGACACGGAAGGAGGTGGTATGATTCAAACTTTTCTTCCCAGAGTTATATTCTCGAAGGGTCAGGGGTGTGTATAGCTACAGATGGTGTGAGAAATCAGCACATCGCATTCGTGTCTTCTCTCAGGTCTCCTCTACCAGAAAGATTAGTAAAGAAAAGTCTTTCAAAATTTCTTAAAAAGTAGCATACACAAAAGTTTCCAATTGGACCTTAATTATTACTCATCTGCTCCTGAGTTTGCTTTCCTTTGGAGTCATAATTGATAAACAGAGTTTCTTAGTAACACTAATGTAACCCTGCAATTAGGAAGTGCATGAAATATTTCCATTTTTTCCATATTTCTATTTTCCCTCTTTATGCTGTATTTTCCAGGAAAGAGACATGGCATTTGTATGTGGGGGCAAAGGGAAGATAGACAGTATTTCATGTGTGCATCAGTAATTGGGTTTAGAAGTTCCTTGTTAAAAAATTGCTTTTAGTTTCCACAATAAATAAAATTATGTTGAGGGATTAAAATATACTCCCTATTAAACTACAAAGAAGGCAAAAGTTTCTTGCCCATTTCTGATTAATGATCTCTATTGTTCTTTTATAATTTCAACAGATATACTTTAAGAAGAAAAGTGATTAGTAGTGGAAATTGTCAAGACATTTTTTTTAAATGAAGCAGTTTAGAAACTTACATTTCTAAAGATCTAATTTAAACATAGGAAAAAAGTTAACTGCTAGAATTGACAAATGATAGGTGAATTAGTGGGAAGATACCATGCATTTGTAGAGTACTTTTTCCTAATAGGCTTAAGATTCATTAAAAATTTTTTAATAATGATTCCCTGTAAAGAAAGTAGGAGTTATTGGGGCACCTGGGTGGCTCAGTTGTTAAGCATCTGCCTTCGGCTCAGGTCCTGATCCCAGGGTCCTGGGATCAAGCCCCGCATCGGGCTCCCTGCTCAGCGGGAAGCCTGCTTCTCCCTCTCCCACTCCCCCTGCTCGTGTTCCCTCTCTCGCTGTCTCTCTCTCTCTCTGTCAAATGACTAAACAAAATCTTAACAAAAGTAGGAGTTATGCATTCTATTTTACAGATTACAGTCCAGAATTCTAAAGCAAAGGGAGATTTAATAACTTGATAAAAGTCATTGGTAAGTTCTTTACACCATGGAAACTGACACGGGTTCTCAGGCATTCTACATTTTTGTATTCATTAGAGTATGTATGATTAATTTTGATATGGACAAATCTTGGACTCAAACTATATTTATAGAAACAATTAATAGACTTGACCTTAAATGTTCACAAAGTAAGAAAAATAGTCTCAGTTAGACAAATATGGTAGTGGCTAGGTGGGTGTGCTACTGATTTTACCAACAGACTCTTCCCCGAAATATTGCATCACCATTCTGGAACACATGCTTTTGTCCTCTTTAATTATGTGTTTGGATGGCAAGCTACTTCTGGAATTAGAGAAATAGCAGTTCAGCATGTAGCCTCTGAATTGAACTGGATGACCTTACCTTATAAAGGGAAGGCAAAAAAGGCACTGACCACAGGCCTGTCTGCTGGATCCAAAGATATGTTTGTGGGCAGCAGTGCTGGATACTCTTGAGAAATATGTGTCCTTTATAATCATCTTTTTAAAGTTCAGAAAATGGAAGAGGAAAGAAGAAATAAAAGGCATGGAGTTGATGTTGTTGATTGTCGAGAATGACCATTTTATCTTTGGAAATTCATCAAGCTAAAATCATGTCTTGGTAATGAATGAAGATAAGAGAGGCAAGATGGCTCTCAGGAGAGATTCAGAAAATGCAGATTAGCCAGACACTCCTATTGATGTCAGTCTAATCAAGCCTGTAATTTGTCAATTATGTAAATTTTAAAATGTACTAGTTAAATACATTCAAATAGCATGCACCTGTGTCCCACGTTGGGAGAGTCTTAATAGATTAAATTGCAACCATATTGTTTTTTATTTTGTGCCAACTAAGTGAATCCCAAAACAATGCAATAGGAAATAACTAATATGATCAAAAGTCATTAATATGGCATAGAGTTATCTTTCTTGTCAAGTTTGATATAGAGTTTCTATATTTTTCCAAAACCAGTTTCAGCCTGACTTCCCTTAGTGGTTTTGAAAACGCAAACAGAGCAAGCTGAGATGGTGTATTGCCTCCAACTCTATTCCCACAGGTGGATTTAAGTTAGTGCTACACAGTCCAAACTGTTAAAAAAATTGGCAGCTGTAATATTGCAATCTGAAGTTCATTCCAGCAATTTTAAGAGAGAGCAACATAGCAAGATTTTTTTAAGAATGTGGATTCCTTTACTAATATTTCAGAGTTGTATGTGTAGGAGGGATCTTATATAATCATTTCACCTGATAAGGAAGCTGAGTGCAGATGGGTTGTCTGATTTGTCCAAGGACACACAGTTAATATGCAGAGTTAGAGGGCCAAAAACTCTAGTTTCTTGGCTAATAGGTGTTTGTAATGGTAGCTTTGTGTAGCTGCTGTTTCCCTTTTTGATGTGTTTAGTTTTCGTGATATTCTTTCCCCAGTAACTACATAAAGTTCATCATCTCAAAGTTCTCGGTGGGAAGTAAAAAGAGGACATGGACTTTGGAGATATTAGAGTGTGAATGTTGACAGGCTTAAAACAGAGAAGTGAACTAACTAGGCTGTCTCAGAACACTTGAGATTTTGTCCTTGTTTCAGCTCTTTCTTAATAGTTGTGGACTGTAGTCTACTTTACCTCTTAGAGTTTATTTTCTCCTTTAGAAAGTAAGAACCACAATCTTTGCCTTGTCTACCTTAATGGGTGGTCAGAAACCTGAAGATCAATCATTTCGATTAAAACATTTTATAAACTGTAAAGTGCCTGAGTGTAGGGCATCATCACAGAATGCCATTCAACTTTTTGAAGATCTCCAAACTGGTTCTTAACTGATGAGAAATAGTAACACTAGTATAGAAAGAGGCTTACCATGAAGCCATTGGTTAGAAGAAGCAAATCTGACCCAAAGTGCTCTACTGCCCAGGAGTTTCAGGAATCCAAATGGTTAACATACCTAGGCAGGACCTTCAAGCAAGCATATTCTTTCACAAATGGAGAACTTTTACCCTTTTCAGCCTAGAGTGAAGTGTTGATTGAGATAACTGCTATTATTCACTTGACCACCAATTTCCAAAGTAGTGAAGGCATTATTTCTGGTGACCTTCATTACCTGAGAGAAAAAAAGCTGGTGCTACATCTTATACAAAAAATATTGTTTGGGCCTCAAGCATTGTTACATAAGAAATATTTTTCTAATGTAAAATTTTAAAATAGCATTTATTTTATACTCTTTACAAGCTCTATACTGTTGTATAAACAATGAAAATATTTAGTGTTTAAAATCCTTTGAAGGGAATAATAATTTTCAGTTGTTATTCTACTTCAAATTCTATACTTTTTCCTGATATAACTTTTATATTATGAAGGTATTTTTCAAAGTCTGATATGAGACTTAAATTCAGTTTATCTATGCCAGATGAGTTCTTTTTGGAGTGACAGATTAAATTAATTATAAGAAAGACAAAAGAGAAAGAAAGAAAGAAAGAAAGAAAGAAAGAAAGAAAGAAAGAAAGAAAGAAAGAAAGAAAGAAAGAAAGAAAGAAAGAAAGAAAGAAAGAAAGAAAGAAAGAAAGAA
>NC_058410.1:40882249-40901430 GCF_002201575.2 Neomonachus schauinslandi | reverse complement strand
GAAAGAAAGAAAGAAAGAAAGAAAGAAAGAAAGAAAGAAAGAAAGAAGGAAGGAAAGAAAGAAAGAAAGAAGGAAAGAAAGAAAGAAAGAAAGAAAGAAAGAAAGAGAAGAAAGACAGACAGGAAGGAAGAAAGAAGGGGGGAGGGAGGGAGGTAGGAAAGAAAGAAGGAAGGAAGGAAGGAAAAAGAAAAGAAACTCGTAGAATGAAGTATTCAATAACTTTATTTGTTCATGTGTTTTTAAATTATTTTAAATATACTTTCAATGTTTTGTAGTTTTTTGGATACAACTTACGCTGGTTTATCAGTACTGTTTTAAAATAAAAAATTTAGAGAGGAAATAATATTTATATATAATGAAAATAACACTTATTATCTTTCATTCCAAAGTATCTGCACCTTCTAAGGGCATCAATACCTTCCTCATTGCCTAGTAAATATTACTGTTTATTCTATTACTACATTATTTTCCATTTCTCAAAATAGTTTGTATCTACTAGAGTGCAACTTATTTATAAGCTTTTACAAACTTACAATTCAAAAGAACTTTGCCTAATTTACCTAATTACTCCCATTTTATTGCTTTAGAACAGAGGCCAATAAAGTATTGCCTGAGGGTCTAATCCAGCACTCCACTTTTTATTTGTAAATAAAGTTTTATTGGAACACAACTATGCTCATTTCTCTATGTTTTGCCTATGGCTACTTTTGCTCTGCACTGGCAGAACCCAGTGGTTGTGACAGAAACTGTGTGGCACACAAATCCTAAAGTATTCACTATCTGTCCCTTCACAGAAAAACGTTTGGTAATCTCTGCTTTATAGGATCATTGTCCACTCATTCTTATTAATTGTGGGGGCCTGAGTCCTTCCTTTCCCAGCTCTTTCTTCTTCTAGATACCTAGCAAATAACATGCCCCTCAGAAATTCAACAATAAGAAATATAAGTATGTCCATGTCCACATTGCTCTTTCCTTCTCAGTGGGATTCTACATGGCACCCTGGTGATTAGAAAGTGGCTATTCATCCTTATACCACTGCACATCATTAATATTGAGTTACTGATTTATGATGAACAAAACTACCATAAAAACGTCACTATCTTCCTCTCTAGACATCTCATCTTCCATACTATTACATCCTGAGTCAATCTTCAAGATAAGTGCCAAAGTGTCTTCTTTGTCCATTATTTAATGATATCACCCTATTTTTAGAGTTCTGGTCTAAAACTTTTTCCTAAAAGGGATCATAATCTCTTACTTCCCTTTCTCTTTCTCTTCATACACTCCTTTATATCCAAATACTCCTATATCATATTGGCCCAGTCTTTATTCCCATTCTCACCCCCAAGTGTTTGTTCTCTTAGACCACACACTCTTGTCTAGAACGCACTTAGCCATGAGCCAGCTTCTACCATATGGATAAGGTCAACATCTTAGAAAGTGATAGAGCAAGATAAAACAAACCTGGGTTCCTGGATGATCCACTGGAGCAGAGCCTCCTACCTACTCTGATTCTTCAATCTACCTTTTAACTATTATGTGAGGATGAAATAAATTCCCCTTGTGTCTGAGCCAATATATTATTGGCATATTTGTTATATCAGATTAGTCTGATCTTTAACTAATACAAAACTAATTTCATTTATTTAATCCCAGATTCCAATTAAGTTTTTTTTTTTTTTTTTTGAGTAGTTTTACTGACAATAGCAAGTTAGGTGTAGAAGTCGGAATAAGCGAGTAACTCTATTGTCTTTTCCCATTTATTTCCTTAGTCCTCATGTAACTTTAAAACATAAAATTAAAATGTTTCTTCCATTTTGGATTAGTTTAGGTTTTGTTTAGAATAGCAATACATATTATATTTTTGGTAAAAATCCAGAGGTCTTCCTGTCCAGTGAAACCAATCTTTGATGCATTTTCTAAGGCAAGTGAAAGCTCTGTATCTTAATGATTTTGATTCACTAACTAGAGATCAGGGGACTATCTGTGTCCCAATGGTTGTTTAACTTCAGACAAAAAGATACTACTAAAATAACTTTGGTTATATTTAAGTTTAGTCGCATTACATATCTTGGTGAATGTTGATAAACATTCTCCAGGCTAACTAAACTTTTTTTTCCATTTATTTTAAACATGCTTGCTTTCACACTACACTAGCCATAACTGACTCCTTATGCCTAATTATCAAAGTGAAATGCAGAATGAGGGTGTTTACTTTTTTTACACAGTAGAGAAAAGTTGACTAGGGTAGCATCAATTAAATGGTTATAAACTTTTAAATTCTGCCCAGGTATTTTTAACCTTCTGATTAAAAAAAAATATATATATATATATATGTTGAAGTATATAGGGGAAAAAAATCTTAACATAGTTATAAAATTCTAGGAAGTATATATGTCAAACATGCAAATCTTTTGAGAAAACAGGCCCTGTAGAAAATATAAACATATTATAAAATATAAAAATAAAGCCTCTCCCACAAAGGCCCACTGATGACCTTAAAAGAAATTAAATAGTGACCAGTAGGGAGTGCAGGATCAGCATGAGCGATTTTGACAAACAGATTGAAAATCTGTAAATTAGAGTTATTTTATTTCATCATTAAACCAATGTCCTTTAAAAAACTAATACTCCTGAAAAAGCAAACTTGTTTAAAATACTTGGGTTTGATTTATGTTCACATTGATTTTACTTATAGGCTTTAAATTTTCCAACAGGATGACAACTGTAAGATAAATCTCATATACATCAGGGATATTTTTTGGCTGACAAGTGAAAACAATATACCTTTTCAATGGCAAATAAGAATGTGATCAATCACAAGGAAGGAAACACAATTCTTTATATTCAAAGTGCTAAAGATTTTAATGTCTTCTTGGTGAAGAATATTTGGAATAAGCTGTGCCATAAATTTCAGAATCTTGTCAGCCCTTAATACCCCCATGGCATGAGGATTGCAAACTGTTTTAAGACAGGTAATGTCTGCAGTAATCTGTTTCAGAAGGGGAAAAAAGAGTAAAGGAAAATGCCTTAAAAAATAATGGGGTCAAAATAACAAGAAACAGACTTAAGCTACCAGAAGTTTTCATGGGGCAATAAAAAATGTCATGTTTTCTCTGATGGGCTCAAAAGTACCACATTTTTCAGACTTCAAACAACTTTTATGTGACTTTTTCCTAGTTTATTTCCCAACAATGAGCTATATTTTTAGCTTGTTAAATATCATAGTAAAGATGTGCAGGAAATACACTTAAACCTTAAGTCTTTGTGAAGCCTCGATCAAGGAAATTGAACTCTTATTTTTTTTTTAATTGAAATTAGGCACCAGCCAAATGCCAAAGTTAGGTATTCAGGAATGTTGGAGTATCACTAGTTTTAGTAGGTTGAATTTTCAGTCACATTATCATATTATGTTTCAAATAAATTTCAGTCTACTGAGAGATATAAGGATCTCAAGCTTTACGTTCTCTTCTTTGAGAATTGTGCTCTTTTATTTGGGGGGGGGAGTATTTGTTTGTAACTGTCTTGGACTTTGATCAGAAGAAAGAAGAAAAGATAAAGTATTTATTACAGTGTGGGGAGGGGGTTTTCCTCACTTGGAAAAGGAGAAGAGAAAGAAATATATTACTAAAGGGTTTTCAGGTATTTTAGGATGAAACCTTATTTTTATTTGCATGTTTTGAGTAATTCTCCCTATGAACCCTTAAGTACTTCAAAAGTCAAAACAATTTTAATGACATTTCCCCCCCAACACTGGCAAGTATGTTTAGGCCTCTGACAAACACATTTTCTAAATCTATTCTGAATGTCCTTCAGTGATGTTCACAGTATCTGGGAAAGTTTCAAAATGCCTAGTGCAAAGTATGGATAAACTAATAGAAGGAAAAAAAAAAGAAGGGAAAGATTAATAAAAAATTTTGAAATGAACTTGTAGTTACAAAAATACAACTTTAAAAATCCTTAATCATTTTTATTAAACATATTTACTAAGCCACATAATCAGTTGGGATGATTAGAGAAGTAAGCTGGAAGGTGAGCTGATATAGTTACTAAAGGAAGTTTCTTTCTATCTGGGGTTATGATGTCATGGATACAGTGTTGGCCTACACTGGTTTGGGACCCTTACAGAGGAATGGATTTTTCAGATGACAACTACTTAGATAGCTTTCTCTACCTCAAAAAAAAACACGCAAAAAAAAAAAAAAAAACACCCCCCCACACGCAAAAAACCAAACCAAAACAAAACAAAACAAAAATTAAATTCCAGAACTAATTAGCTAAGTTAAGGATGTAAATATAGAACATTTGTTCTATCGGGATACCTAAAGAGAAACCTAAGAGAATTCCATAAGTAGCAAGAGTAGGCTTCATAGAGAACCAGGTTTGAGTCTTGGTTCTGTTTACGGAGTGGTGGTAGGGGAGGTGATTGTAGGAGAGAGGAACCTTAGACAAGTGCGTTCATGCATTCAGCACATTTTTGCTGAGAAGTTATCATGCAGTCATCTATCTGAGAGAGATAATAATTCCCACATCATAACATTATTGTGAGGGTCAAATGAAAATACTTAGTAGAGTGCAGGCATACACTAATAGTTTAATGTAGGGCAGTGACTGTCATTATAATAAGTGCAAATAGCTAATAAAATGTTTACCTTTGGGGCGCCTGGGTGGCTCAGTTGGTTGAGCGACTGCCTTCCGCTCAGGTCATGATCCTGGAGTCCCTGGATCGAGTCCCGCGTCGGGCTCCCTGCTCGTCGGGGAGTCTGCTTCTCCCTCTGGCCCTCCCCCCTCTCATGTGCTCTCTCTCTTTCAAATAAATAAATAAAATCTGACCTGAGCCGAAGGCAGTCGCTCAACCAACTGAGCCACCCAGGCGCCCTAAATAAATAAAATCTTTAAAAAAAAAAAAAGTTTACCTTTGGGGATCTATTGTCCAAAAGCACATATGTAAAGAACAATGGACAAAAAGTTAGTTTACACACAGATTAGCCATTAAGGCTTATAAGAAAAGGTTCTTAAATTCTCTCTAGGTATTTGTTGCTTGCTCATATTGTATCCCCCAAATTAATATCCAACAAATTAAATAATGTTATTTATTAAAGAATAAATTTTTAGTAGAAAAAGCATTATTGAATGTGTATACAAGTACCTATTCCTATTGCTGTAGGCCAGAGACTGTCAAAGTATGGTTCATAGAAACCTGGGATCATCCAAGACACTTTAAGAAAACTACTTTCATAATAATCCTATGCTATTATTTGTCTTTTTTTTCAATTTGTTGACATTTGCACCAATGGTCCAAAAGCAATAGTGGGTAAAATTGCTGGTGTCTTAGCATAAATCAAGGCAATGGCATCAAACTCTAGTAGTGGCCATTATATTCTGCACCATAATCAGCAGTGAGGGGGAAAAAATGCCAGTTTCCTTTAAGAATATCATTAATAAAGCAGTAGAAATATTAATTTTATTAAATCTAAACCCTGCTATACACAACTTTTCACTGTTCTGTGTGACAGATAAGGCAGTTCAGCTACATACCAAAGTATAATGATAGTCTAGAGGAAAAGCACCTGGGCAGTTGTTTGAGTTGTAAGATGACCTAAGCACATTTTTCTTGGGGACTGTTCATATTTGAAATAATGACTGACGGACAGGGAATGGTTAATCAAACTTGGGTGTTTGGAAGGCATGTTGTCAAATATAAATGAAGTGAGCTGTCATTTTAAGGAAAACAAGGGACAGTATGTGTTACCAGTAATAAAGAATTTGAGCTTTTATACAAAATTTAGAATGTTGGGAAACCAGTTATGTGCCACAGCGAATTTCATGAATTCCAAATAGCAGATGTTGAAAGACTTATCTGAAATCAGTGGTAATATTAATAAATGGATTTTTTTTTGCTATAAATGGATTTTTTTACATTATATAATGAAATGTATTAATCTTTGGAAGATTTGCATAACTCCATGAATTGAATCTTCTGATTATCAATGCATGATGTTACTACTATATATATGCATACACACACATACACACACACAAAAGATCTAAAGATCCATTCAAATTCAAGGTAGGTCAGTAGCTTTTAATATGAAAGAATATGAAAAATTCATAGACATGGTTTCAGATTCTACACTACAACTAACTTTTGAAAAACTACCACTTGTTGAGTTTTGGGGTAGTATTAAAGCAGAATATCCACATTTATTTGAAGAAGGTTTTAAAATAAATCCTCCCTTTTCCAACTATATAATTTGTGTGAGGCTGAATTTTCTTCATAAATTCCAACCAAAAGAGTATATTTCAATAGATGGAATACAAAAACAGGAATGAGAATTCAGCTATCGTCTATAAAGCTAGACTGTATATATATATATATATATAAGAGTTTTGCAGAAATTTAAAGCAATGCCACTTCTCATTAATATTTTTTATTTTAAAATAGTTATTTTTCATAAATGTTACTTTGTTAACATGTAATAGATTTATTATTACCATTTTAACATATAACATTTTAATTTTTATATGATATATAATATTAATAGTTATAGATATAATTCACAAAAGCTCTTTGGGGTTTTCCACAATTTTTTAAAAATGCAAATTAGTCTTGAGACCAAAAGGTTTGAGAACCTCTAAAAATCAATGATCTTAGAATCCTTAAGTCAGAAAAAAAAAAAAAGTACAAGGTAAACCCCAAATAGGTTTACATAAGGTGATAATATAGATAATAATAACAAACAGCAGAGAAATTTAATAAGGCCAAAGACAGTTCTTTGTTAAGGTCAACAAAATTGATAAGCCCCTAGCTCAACTGTTCAACAAAAAAGGCGAAAAAACATCAATTACCAAAATCAAGGATGCAAGGGATTCATCACAACAGACTCTACAAACCCTAAAAGAAAGGGAAATATCATAGAACTCTAAGGCAGTATTGAGTGTCCTTTTGAAAGATATTGTGAATTTAAAGTGAAACCAGTTACCTACGTTGTGTATTTCTTTTCCAGTAATGTTCAATTACTTTGATTTACCTAGGAGTAACTTGATAATTAATCAGGGTTGTGGAAGTGTCAGAACAAACAAATTGGAGACAGTGAGAGAGAGCAGGGGGGTTATGAGGGTTTGTACAACCATCCACTCTCCCTAACATCATCAGAGTAAAACAATTATCAGGGACCTTTCACTTCAAATCTACTGCTAAATATGGTATGAAAGGGACACATTTTTCTGGCAGTCCTGGCCATTTGTCCATGACCTCCATGGTTTTCAGTGGAAGAAGGAAATGGTAGAGGCCCACTGCCCTGATAATTCTACCTGGCGTTTGTTTTTGTTTGTTTGTTTTTATTCAAGTATAATTAACAGACAGTCTTATATTAGCTTCAGGCATACACTATTCAACAATTCCATACATTTCTCAGTGCTCATCAAGATAAGTATACTCTTAATCCCCTTCACCTATTTCATCCATTCCCCTACCTACCTCCCCCTCTGGTAACCACCAGTTTGTTCTCTGTATTTAAGCAAAATTAAACTACTGGGACTACACCAAAATAAAAAGCTTTTGCACAATGAAGGAAACCATCAACAAAACAAAAAGAAAACCTATTGAATAAAAGAAGATATTTGCAAATGATATATCTGATAAGGAGTTAATATCCAAAATATATAAAGAACTTATACAACTCAATACCAATAAAACAAATAATCCATTTAAAAATGAGCAGAGGGCCTGAATAAACATTTTTCAAAGCAAACATACAGACGAAAAACAGACACATGAAAACATGTTCAACATCAATAATCATCAGGGAAATGCAATTTAAAGCCACAGTGAGATATTACTTTACATCTGCTTGGCTTTTGGCTTCTGCCTCCCTGTATTTTCAGCAGTCATTCAACCATGAATACTGCTAGTTCAGGTATCTCATCCCCTAGTGGGATATTGAGAACTTCTCTCTCACCCTGCTCAAATGAAAACTTGGTTGTTATGTATTTCTTGAGCCTCACAGAGTTCTTATATGAGAGAATAGGCCCCTTTTTCCTGGTGACAGGAATCAGTGTGACAAAATTTCAGACACCAAAGATTTGATAGAAGTTAGAACATCATGACCAGCAAAGTCAATAACATTGTCCTCATGCAATCTTACTTATCTTCTAAAAGGCTCACTGTAGGGTCATTATACTTTTGATCTGTAAGCCAGCAAGAGATCAATTCTATGCAGGCTGATGATCTATCTTTAGAGCTTGTTGGAGTTCTTGGCTCTTCTAAAGTTCATCATGTGAAATGTTCCAGTATCTTTGACAATGTTATCATCCAACAAGCACATGAGCCTACTCAACACTACTGGTCTGTACTAAAATATAGTACTGGGCTCTGTTGCTCTAGACAGAAAATCTACCTCAAAAAAACATACATCTGCATATCTAATTCATTTCTTTCATAGTGTCATTTGGTATTGGTAATTATAAGTAACTATATTTATAATAGCTAACATTGGTTGAGTGCCATCCAAAATATATTATGTGTACTAACTCATTTAATCCTCCCAGCGTTTTTATGAGATGGGTACCTGTTTTAAAGGTAAGGCAACTGAGTCACAGATGGAGTAAGTAACCTGTTCAAGGTGAAGGTAATGTGTATCAGAGCTGCAATTTGAATCCTTCCATCCTGCCTCTAAATGTTAGTAATAACCACATGATATTGCCCCAATAATTAACTGGGCTTAAATAAGACAGATGATTTTTTAATAGATTTTTCATCCTGTTTCTCCTAAAATTTTATTTTAGATTACCCTGTATTTAAAATATTATAGATCTGATCATTTAGCTTAAGGAAGTTATGTTTGCATGAAAAAGAATCCGACTGGCTGACTAATGGAATTCTCTAAATCCTCCTTCCTGTATTATAGTCAGAAAAAAAAAGTAAATTTAATCCATATGAAATTGCTGTCATTTTACCTTTTTGACTAACAAAATGGTGGTTCAACTTAATATAATGGGGAAGCTACAAGTCCATATTTAGTCTAGCTCTCTGCTTTATTTCAGTATTATGAGGATTTTCACTGTCATTCATAATCTCTTTTATGGCTTCCCTTCTGTTGGGAACAAACACTATTTCTTGGTGAGAGAGCAAGTCAGGGCCAGAGGCATGGACTGTAACTGAGGGAGAGAATAATTTCTTACAAGATGGCACTTGGCCCCTGATGTCTGAAGCCTCCTGACCTTGGCCTCATTTGCCCTATGAGCTCCTCAGTCCAAGTGCCCAGTAATGTGAGATGTGATTTGTCTCAGAAAGTAGATTCAATCCAAGCTTTTATTATTTTACTGTTTTTTCAAAGAACCTCCTCTTGAAATCCAACAGCAAAAGTCAGTTTTTCTGATTAAAAAGTTAATTATAATGCTTCTGAGAATACTGTCAGACACTCAGGAATCATAATACCTACAATGTGCTAAATTCCTCATTTCTTCCATAGGATTTTTCAATGCTAAAAACAGCATTGATGCCAGTTTTCCTGGCAAAGGCACTGCGAATTGACAATCAGACGAATACAGCTAATGTGTTTACTGAGTGTGAACAAGAAAGGTTGTCATATCCAGAAGTTCCAAAATAGTTTTCTTTCTTTAGAAAATGCGTATCTCCCCAGGACAAGCAGCAGTTCTCACGTGTTTTAGTCTGTGTCATTGACCACCGCTGAGTCAGAACAGAGGTGACTTCTGCGCTATTCCAAGTGCCATTTTCTGTACTTGACAAGTGTAGCAGTCTGGATATCCTCACCACATGAGAAAATTGATACAATGGTCATTTTAAAATTTCCCCAGCAAGCCCACAGAAGCTATGAGGGTATGAGAGGTGGCACCCAGAAGATAAATGGTAGGGTCAGGGAAGAGGAACGTGGTTGTTACTGCTGACACAGACCATTCTTCCTGTCAGCAAGATATCACCAACATGTCTTTCACTGTGAGGTGATATGTTTCAGAGATACAAATAAGAGAATATAATTTCTGTCCACTTTAGAAAGAGATAAGTATGAACACCTAAAAATGACACATCAGTATGAAGCAGACTGTAGAACAGTTGGTTTTAAAATTCCCTCCCCCCAAATTTCTAACAACAGTTAACAAAATGAGTGTCATTAGATAGGAAGATGTATAATCTTATAGGTCTTTTGGAAGCCATCTCTGTCAGCCATCACATATTAATGTATCATGCTGGAAAACTGTCTACAATCAGAGTGATGAAAAGAAAGTAGAAAACAAGCTACTAATAGCTGGGGAAAAAAATACAAGAACTTTCTTCATAATAGTGAAATAATCCTGCTCTTGGCAGGAATTTAGATACCATATAATCCAATTGTCTTCTCTTTACAAATAAGGAAACTAAGGCCAGAAAAGCTAAGCAATATGTATTTTTAAAAATAATTTTATTAAAGCTCAGTACAACCTTCAATTTTCTTTTAAGAATTTTTTTAAAATTTTGTTTCTGTCAAGATTACAGAATGTCTGAGCTACCAAAAATTGACTGAAAATTGAAGATTGCCTGCTCTGTTTCATACTTGGAAACCAGTGAGGTATACTCTATGTGATTCTTAGGAAAAGAGAGAATATGCTTATCCTTTATGTCTCCTTCTTCAGATATCCCAATTAGCAAAGCTCTCAACAAAAAGATAGGCATTAAGACAGTTTGTTATGGAAAAATAAGTGATTTTGCAGTTAAAAGAATTAGATTCCAAACAGTCAAGGCTGTTTGTTATGGGGTACAATTCTGCCTAAGCCCCACTTTGCTACATTATAAAATATAGTTAATACTTCCTGACCTGCTACAAAGTCCTTTGGGACCAGATTTAAGCCTTGAACTGAATTATTCCCAATTCATGACTGCGCACATTTACTTTATTTTGGTCAAATTTTATTTTATTTTATTTTTTAATGCAGATTCTGACTCAGTGGGTCTGGGCTAAGCCTGGGATTCTGCATTTCTTTTTTTTTTTTTTTAAGATTTTTACTCATTTATTTGAGAGAGTGAGAGAGAGAGAGCACGAGCGGGGTGAGGGGCCCCCGAGGAAGAAGCAGACTCCCCACAGAGCAGGGAGCCCAATGTAGGGCTCAATCCCAGGACTCTGGGATCATGACCTGAGCCAAAGGCAGACACTTATCCAATTGAGCCACCCAGGCACCCCCAAAATTCTATTTTAAACAGTAAAATTAAATTATACAAAGATTAAATATAAAGAATAATAATTCACAGGGTTATTTAGGACATTAGATGAGACACTATACATTAAAGCACAAAATAATACATAATAAATATGCAAAATATTTGGTATCCTTTATTCATTAATTAATATATTCAATAAATATTGACTATTCTATGTAAAGCACTACTCTGGTGGGGTTTTTTTTTAGTAAGAGAGCAATGAACTTTACCCAAATCCTATCTTGAGGATATATTACTACAAATGTCTTTAATAAGAAGGAAAAGAGGTGTTATTATAAATGAACGGTGAACCTACCCTCAGTTGGGGTTTATGGAAAATAGATAGTTCATGACAGCTGGTGTATGAGAAAAGACTGATGAGAACTATTATTTTCCCAACTGGACATAGATCAAAATAGAGAGAGAAGGGGAGAGGGAAAAGGAAAAAAAAAAGAAAGAGAGAAGGAGGAAGGGAGAGAGGAAAGAATAAATTGGCTAATGTTTTTGTAACATTTCTTTCTTATCAAATCCCTCCCAAATCACCCGCACTTCTCATCCACCTACCTCAACACATTATTGTTCTCCTTTCTATTGACTTATCACTGTGGCCTCCTTCTAGATACCATGAGTACACAAGCTATATCTGGACTCCTTCCAAGCTTGCTGTCATCACAGTGTTTTCACATAATGGGAACTCCAAAAATACTGTTATATTGATGAAGTGGTGAATGAGTGAATAAATAAATGGAATGCATTGAAAGTCAGGTTTTAATTTTTCTTGTTATCTATATAAATCTGATCATCAAATTGCTCCCTATCACAACAATTCCCCTGGAAAATAAGTGAGGTCTCTCCCCTTGGCTGGAAGACGATTCTGCGCCCACACTGTTCAAATCTTACTTGCACCACGTTCTGGTCCTTTCTGGGACAACAGTAGGATTATTAACAGTCATTTGATACAACCAAATCTCTCCAGTTAAGAAATTCCTCCCAGAACACTTCTAAGAAATTACCAACTAGCCTCTTCTTGAACACATATGATAAAACTTGCCTTCTGTAATGCATTACAATCCACTGCTGGTCAACTCTGATTAACAGAATACACCTCTTCTTATATTGAGCCCAAACCTTCTTTTCTCTTTAACATTAATCTGATAGCACTAATTCTGTAGCCTTGAGCAGCATATAACAAATCAGCTCTTCCTCCTTCAGAATATTATTTACAATTAACTATCATTTCTCATCTTAGTCTTTGCTTCTATATACTAAGCATCCCAATGCGTCTAAATTCTATCTCAAATATGACACTTAACTAAATACCAAAGGAAAAGTTGACCCCATCAAAGCTGAGCTCTTAGCAGTGATAGAGGAAAGTTATTTGCTAAACTAATTTCACTGCAGAAATGTAAATAGTAATAACTCATTACATTTTTCAGTGCAAATATTTTTAAGAAATATATATTTTTTTATTTCAGAAAACCCTATGCAGGCATGGCTGATATTATTTCAAATCACAGTGATATTACTTGAGAAAGTTTTGACTTTGAGAGTGATAAAGAAGGATAATGTCTGACTTCCAGGTTGTGTGATTGATGGTTGAGACAGGGGTGTGTGTGGGGTGGAAGTATATCTTTCTTACGAAATTTTTGGTAAAAAATATATTTATGTGCCCCTCAAATCTTTCCCATAGGTAGTATATTATCATGAAGCTAGATTTTATAACCTCAAAGATTTGTGAGTCTTTTATTTATTGAAAAATTGAAATAGCTAGTTGTTAAGAGATCAGTTAAACTAAATAGTCTCTTTAGACACCTAGAAGCATCACTGGGGAATATGGTACAAGATAGCTAAAAATTTTAGGTTATTTCCATGTGTATACTATACAGCCAGAAATTACTGGAGTCTTGGGAAACTGACTTTACTCATTGCAGAATGATCCAAATTATATTGAATTGTAAAAGTAACAATGAAACTTAGAACACTCTTTTGCTTTTACTATGGGGTAAGAATTAAAAATAGTATTTGATTACTAAAAATTTGGTTGCTTTAATTAGTCTTTGAATTTTTAGTATATCATATACAAATGTTACCTTTTTATAGGTTTTACCAAGGCATTTAATGTCATGAAGTCCTATTCTAATAATGGCACTCCTGTTCAGCAAAGGCATTTTTTACATGTTTGGTGATTTTTTAAAAAAAATCTTTGTTCTATTAGGGAAAAGGATTTATTAAAATTTACCTTCTCATAAAATTCATTATCAAATCTGTTGAATTCTATGTCACTTCATTTTTTAATGCCTTTAGCATACAATTTGCTAATTTACTCTTGGAACCATGAAAAACACTGTAAGGAAGGGAAAAATGGAGGGGGGGAATTGGAAGGAGAGATGAACCATGAGAGACTATGGACTCTGAGAAACAAACAGGGTTTTAGAGGGGAGGGGGGAGGGGGGATTGGTTAGCCCAGTGACGGGTATTAAGGAGGGCACGTACTGCATGGAGCACTGGGTGTTACACGAAAACAATGGATCGTGGATCACCACATCAAAAATGAATGATGTATTGTATGGTGACTAACATAACATAATAAAATTAAAAAAAAAAAACTGTAATCTTTGTGAATTCAGATTATTTTGACTACACAGAATAAATACTTTAGAAAAGATTATGTCTTTTGTCATTTGAATTGCCTTGATTTTCCATTGTCTTGTGATTTTTACCTTTATAACATCATAATCTTGAAGCCTGGCTCTGTCACTTACCAAATTGGTAACTTTGGTTAAGTTATTTAATGTACCTGAACGTGGGTATCATCTGTACAATGGGGATGAGATCAAAGGTTCTTTAGAAAAATTAAATGAAGTCATGTATGTCGATGGCTCAGCACAGTTCCTGGAGTCTCTTACACACTCAATGATAGTTTTTATTGTTTTATTAATTATTCATTTTGGTATCATATTTGATGAGATCATTGTTGTTATCCTCTTTAAAACTCTTTTTCTCAGTAATTTTGGGTATAATAAAAGGAGAAATATACTGTCAGAGTAGCATCCTGATGATTTTCATATTCATTAAAATGAGTCCAGCTATAATTCAACTATAAGAATCCCACACACCTTTCCATAGTAACTTTATAAATCATTCTTTTTTTTTTTTTTAAAGATTTTATTTATTTATTTGAGAGAGAGAGCACATGAGAGGGGGGAGAGTCAGAGGGAGAAGCAGGCTCCCTGCTTGGAGCAGGGAGCCCGATGCGGGACTCGATCCAGGGACTCCAGGATCATGACCCGAGCCGAAGGCAGTCGCTTAACCAACTGAGCCACCCAGGCGCCCCTATAAATCATTCTTAATAACCTGTTTTGGCTTTTTAAGTATGAAAAACCTTGCTTATTCAGTGCTGTCATAACCAAGACACTTCTTCATGGGCCCAAGCTTGTCCAAGCTGAAGTATTACACCTATGCATACAAGACAGCCCAAATTTGGAAAAGTTTTTCAAAAGACAGCAAGGTCCCTTCAAATTCTATGATCTTTAGCAAAGTTGTTATTTTAGACATGGTTAAGATACTCATCAAGATGTCACTGAGAATGTAGTTCCATATGTACTGAAACCTGTATTATGTTTAGCCTTCAGCCTCAAATGTGATCATCTGTCTTGGGTTCCTAACCTACTAGAAAGACTAAATGATCAATAACTGAGAGAATTCCATTCAGTTCTTTTATCCAAATATGTCATTCTACCTTCCCAAGTCACACAGGGACCTGGAGAGACTAGTCCATTTATTCAGCAAATCAACAAGTATGTGAGAGCCAGAATAAACAAAGAGCAAGAACACATCAATGAACAAGACAGAGATCATTCTTGCCTCTTGAATTTATATTCCAGCAGTAATTGTAAACCAAACACGAGCTTAAAAAAGGCAAAATTGTGGCAACTGAAATGAGTAGAATGAATGATGCAACAAACATTGACCTGAAATAGAGAATAATGTTGAAGGGTGGTGGGGATGAATGATAATGGTAAGGAATCTCCTTCAGGTAGCAGAAATGCTGAGAATGGGATGTGAAACCCTATAATTAAGAGTTGAAAAAAAGGCCAGTCATATTGGGTCTTATGTAGAAGTTTTAGAATTTATTCTAAGTGTAACCAGAAATCACTGAAATGTTTTATACTTGGAGTGGTGTTATTTATGTTTTAAGATCACTTTAAGATTTTCTCTATATAAAAACTTGTTTATTTATTTTTTTTAAAGATTTTATTTTATTTATTTGACAGAGAGAGAGAGACAGCTAGAGAGGGAACACAAGCAGGGGGAGTGGGAGAAGGAGAAGCAGGCTCCCGGCGGAGCAGAGAGCCCGATGCGGGACTCGATCCCAGGACCCCGGGATCATGACTTGAGCCGAAGGCAGATGCTTAACGACTGAGCCACCCAGGTGCCCCTAAAAACTTGTTTAAACAAAATGCCTTTTTTGATAAATTCGATTTTTTTCATTTTGGAAATAATGACACTGCTAAGAGTCAGTTTGATAAATATATATTGGACTTCTGTCATGTAACATGTCATGTGTCATTTACACATGGGTGGTGTAAAGATGAGTGAAAAATGGTCCATATGTTTGTCTATTAGCTTATTCTAACTGTTGAACACTCACATGTGTTGCTTTTTTGCTGTCTATAAAGTCATTTAAATTTCAAAACCAAATAGCATACTAGGAATTATACTACTTCTTCACAGGTCCAGTACCGTAACCCCTGTGCCATTCAAAGAGGAATGTTGCTAGCATCAAAATCAAGTGTATTTTCTTTTCTAATACTCTGTCATATTCTAGTTTACTTTGTATTTTAACCATGACAGACTCATACAATTTTTTTTCTCCCAGAATTTCAGCTCTTTTCCCTCTTGGTGAAAAAATAATCTGTATTCACAATATTCTAGAGTTTTCCATTATTTTAAAATCTGGTAATACACAGCATGGAAGCTCTTTTTATTTTATTTTATTTTTTTCTGGAGACAGACTGTCCCTGAGCCCACCAGTCCCGTTCTCCAACCTGAACTAGTTGCGCTCTAGATTGGCTGCCCAGCTTCCATGCAAACACTTCCCTTTCCCTGGTTCCTGAGTTCAATTCTCTTGGATCTTAGATCTTCCACTTTCATGGTTTTCTCCCACAACTTACTAGAATAACATCCTAAAAAATTTCTCAAGAAGAAGTGCATAAACAGTAAGCCTTCTCAATCTTTATATGTCTGAAAATATTTCTATTTAGCTCTCACACTGAGTTGACAATTTTGGCTGAGTATAGAATCATAAACTCAAAATCTTTTCCCCTCAGAACTTTAGAAGCATCCCTCCACCACCCCCACTGACTCAAAGCAGAGTTCCTCATTCTCCTTGTTTGGCCTCTATTTTCTCCTTCTATTCTTTCTCCTCATTATCTATCTGGTAAATTTTGGAATTTTGTATTTATTCTTTCTGTGTGGAAAGTTCATGATGATGTAATTTTCATGTATCCTGGCCAGGTTAGGGTTAGAATTTCCAATCAGAAGACATTTTGTTTGTTCAGCTCTGGGAAATTTCATTATATTATTTTTGGATCATTTTCTCCCTTTCACATTTTTTATTCTCTTCTGGGACGCCTATCTAGTAAGATGTTCAGACACTGGACCTTTTGGAGTAATCCTCTATTTCTCTTATCTTTTTTTTTTAAATTTCCTCTTTGTTTTCTTCATATATATTGGAAGACTTTACCAATTTTGTCTTCTAGCTCTTCATTAAACCATATTTTGGCAATCTTTCTGTTTTTTAAGTTTCCAGAAGCTCCTTCTGTTTTCTCTAATCATTCTTTTTTATTATTTTTCTCCTAGTTATATAAATATAACTTCTGAATTTCTCTAAAAATAAAAATTATAAATTTTAATATTCTCTTCTGTTCCCCAAATTATCTCTGCTTGCTCTGGGTCTTGTTGTTAATTATGATCTTTCTCTTACATGCTGCTGGTTTTACTCACATGCCTAATGATCTCTACATGTCTCTTTATTTTAAATGAGTGAATAGACTGATGATTCAAAGTAGCTGAATGGCTTCCTTTGCTGCTAAATTTATACATCTATTTTTAAAGGGAAGGAAGAAAGAGCTCTCAGTCACCAGGCAGAGCCTGTCAAAGGGGACATTTCAAATTGGAGAGTCCAGATGAGAAGTCTGCCTGGAGGGTTGGGTTCCCAGATATCAACATAAACAGGGTTTTAATCTAGACACCAAAATCTACGTCAGGCAAACTCAGTGGTTCCTCAGAAAATCTGTTCAATTGCTCTAGAGAAAGCCCTTTGCTGTGTTTTTTAGCATGTGGGTAAATCCCAACTTACTGTCATTAGCACATAGGCACGGGCAGGTGGAAGGGCCAGGACCAGAAGAACAGCTCCAAGAAAATATCCTCAATGGCTCTGATTTCAACTCCACTCCTCAACCCCAAGTTTTTCACTAGAAGATTAGCTTCTTCCTCCCTTGCAGCCCTGACATAGAGTGCTCTGGACCATAGTTTTTTTGTTGTTCTGTTTAGTCATCCCTTCATGTCCATCGGCCTTCTGCTGCCCAGAAATGTGTTCCCCTGTTGCCTTGCTAAAGAGCATATGTGATGGGAAATAATGTTGCAGCCATCTTTGGAAAATACAATCTGCCACACTAATAAATACTACAGATATAGCTACTAGTCAATTTCAGGAGAGCATGAAATGGGGCAGGTGTTGGGTAAGGTGGGGGGTACAGACAGAAACAACTCATTTTACCTCTATATTCCCAACTCAGGAATTGAGTTAAAACATACTTATTCAGAAGACATTCAGAACATAAGGTTTCCTAATGTTTAATTTTTGTCTATGTATTTTCTACCCTTTATTATCTGCTCTTTATATTCATTAAGACCTTTAAGATCTTGGGAAAAAAATGCTAGCTCCTCTATTCAATTCAACTTAAAGAATATTTACTGATATTGACTCTGTTCCAAATGTGCTCATAAATTTTATATTATCTCCTCTTCCACTCAAAAATGAGTATTCCCTGATTTAAACACACAACCCATTTCGTAGCTTTTTATCTGCTTATAATATTTATGTTGTATGACTTGATGATAAGGTCTATGAAGTAAGGTCTCCCATTTTTATATGCCACCTAATGCCAAACACTTAATAAGTATTTGTTGGATTAATAAGTTTGTCTCAGAAGCTCAGAACCTAAATATTACAACTTTTAGTGAGAGAAACATTCCTCAGGCATATTTACCTTTGTTTTACCAAAATTCTTAAAAATGTGGTTATATGATTTCTCAACCTACAGAATATAAGTGCAGTGAAATGAAAGACCTCTCCTGAACTATGAAGGGAAAAATGACTTAAGGAGCCAATCAATAAAATCATAAAACCAAAAAATTATCAAGAACAATAGCCTGGGGCGCTTGGGTGGCTCAGATGGTTAAGCGTCTGCCTTCGGCTCAGGTCATGATCTCAGGGTCCTGGGATCGAGTCCCGCATCGGGTTCCCTGCTCAGTGCAGAGCCTGCTTCTCCCTCTCCCTCTGCCACTCCCTCTGCTTGTGCTCTTCTGTCTATCTCTCTGTCAAATAAATAAATAAAATCTTAAAACAAAAACAAAAACAATAGCCTGAACTTGTAAATGCACAACAGTATGCATATATTTAGAATATTCAGCATATGACAAACAAGCAATATGAGACTTGAAATACATAACCATGGCATTATGGCATTAGGACTAAGTATGGGAATTAGGTGGTCCAAATGCTTAGGTTCAAACCCCAGCTCCTCCATTTAATGACCACATGGCTTTGCAGATGCTGTTTTTTCCTATTTGAGCTTTTGTTTCCCCATATTTAAGAATAGAATAATAATGACTATGAGTCTTATAACATAGTAAAACTCAATAAATGTTATTATCATATGCTTTTTAGTCTTCTACACAAAAATTACTTTAGATACTTTCA
>NC_058410.1:40866100-40882239 GCF_002201575.2 Neomonachus schauinslandi | reverse complement strand
CATATGCTTTTTAGTCTTCTACACAAAAATTACTTTAGATACTTTCAATTTAAGAAAAGTGTGAATAGCCGTCTAGAAAGATTTCCATCTAAAATGAATCAAAAAGGAAAAAAAAATCAGGAAGTGTGAGAAGAAATTGATGTTCATATAACCCCTACCATTTTTAAGCAGCTGTTGTATTCCAGGCACTACTATAAGAATTATGTATAAATTTCCTCATTAAAAACAGCACTATCATAGGTATTTTTACCTTCCTTCTATATAAGAGAAAACTATGATTCAGAGATAATCCTCATCTATTTGTTAATCATTCAAATAACATTTTTGAGATTATACTGTCTGCCAAATGCTAGCATAAGAAGCAGAGCCTACAGACATAAATCATCTTCTAGCCACCACCATTTATTTCACAAACGTATTTAACTGAAATTATTTTCTACACTAGATAAGTGATTTATTATTTTATATAAACATCTAATATAAATTTTCAATGTGACAAACTAATGTACTTAATATTTACTAAAACATGGCAAATCAATATTCAATAACATCTACAGATAAAAAAAACATGAAAAGGGAAAAAATAAAAAAGTATAAAATAAATCTAAACCTTTCAAATACAAGTGTTTTATTTTATCTTATTTATTTTTGAGAGAGTGAGATCTCAAGCAGAGGGTAGGGGCAGAGGGAGAGGGAGAGAGAGAATCTTAAACAGACTCCATATTCAGTGCAGAGCCCAAGTCAGGGCTCGCTCTCACAACCCTGAGATCAAGACCTGAGCTGAAACCAAGAGTCAGACGCTTACCCAACTAAGCCACTCAGGCACCCCTTGAATACCAGTATTTTAATATGCAGGTCAAAGCGCATACAACACTGCCCAAAGGTATCCAAATTATTCTGTTAAACCATGATTTTATGGCATTAAATATTTCCTAAAATAGAAAACTTGAAATCTGTCATTATCTAAAAATTTTCTTCATAATATTTCCCTAAAAGGATTTAACAATGTAAATATAGCACAGTTTTTGCAGGGAAAGAATGGTCCACTCCTTTTCCTGTTCTTCCTAGATGTTCTGGGTATTTGGTTATTTGTTACCCTCTTTATCATTTTTTAAATTTGGCAACTCTGGAATCATTTAGGCAAAGGGCTAGATCTCAATGTCATTTTAATGGGACATTTAATAAATACCATGATATATTGGCTTACTTGCATGAACTCTCAAAACTGTGGTTACTGGTCAGCTCTTGAAGGTTGCTTTCATTGGGCTGAATGTTTGAGATGTGATTCAAGTGGCTTCTTCCTCTAATTCCCACTGTGGGAGGAGTTTCCTGGCTTCAGTGTTCTCTTGGCAGAAAATGATGTATTCGAAAAAGAGATATTTGGTCCAGGCATTTTAAATTTTTTTCCATATTCATTACTTTATCATCCAATATCTAAACCATTACTGACAATGTGGCAAAAACCACACTACCTTAGAAGTTAAAATCTAAGGATCTGATGCTAGCCTTGACATTTCTTAGCTTTGTAGCCTTGGTTAAGGCATTTAACCACTGGGTCTCTCAGTCTCTTCACCTGTCATTTGGGTTATAACATACCCACCTTGCAAAGACTGAGCAAATTAAATTAAATCATGTTTATGCAAGCAATCTGCAATATTTAAGGTACATGATTATGCTGGTATAAATCAAGGACTAACTCTACAAAATGGTATCCCATTATACCCAACCCTGTCTTATCTGAACAGGTCCCTCATTCTCTCACATACCCTCTTCATAGTACTTCAACAAGTTTTAGAGTCATGATTCTCTTTACCAGAGATTACAGTCCAAACCTACAGTCTGTGTGCTCTCTCAGCACTCATCAGTTACCTTTTTTTGTTGTTAAAAATAGTATTTGTTTATTGTTCTACAGTTTATAAAGCTCTATACTGTTAAACTTGATTCATTCAACAATCCAGTAAGCTATCTATGGAAAAGGTTATCTTGTTATTATGGCTGTTGCACTGTAGCTTACGTACTACCTCCTTTTAAAAACACCTGAAGTAACAGAAATTCTAAGCCACATTTTGTAGATAGGAAAACTAAGACTCGGAGAGGCTAATTGAAAAAAAAGATATTACCTTTCTCTCTCTTGGCCATTTTGGCGGCTGGTTTTGGTTGGGGCCATCCCGCATCTAAAGCAGGAAGATGGTGGCCGCAAAGAAGACAAAAAAGTCGCTGGAGTCCATCAACTCCAGGCTCCAGCTTGTTATGAAAAGTGGAAAGTACGTGCTGGGGTACAAGCAGACTCTGAAAATGATCAGACATGGCAAAGCGAAACTGGTCATCCTCGCCAACAACTGCCCAGCCTTGAGGAAATCTGAGATAGAATACTATGCCATGTTGGCCAAAACTGGTGTCCATCACTACAGTGGCAATAATATTGAATTGGGCACAGCATGTGGGAAATACTACAGAGTACGCACACTGGCTATCATTGATCCAGGTGATTCTGATATCATTCGAAGCATGCCAGAACAGACTGGTGAAAAGTAAATCACATAAAATTTTTCTTTAATAAAACTGGCCACAGCTTGTTTAAAAAAAAAAGAAAAAGAAAAAAAGATATTAGTTGTAAATCCATGGGTAAATCCAGGTCTCTGTGCTATATATTCTAAGTTTTTCCTGCTAGGTAATCACCTCTCTTCTTTGTAATGGTTCTTATTGAACCATTATCCTCAACTGTATTTACTTGTCTACATTTAGCCAGCTGTTCAGTTGCTAAACTACATGTTTTAAAAATTATAATATCTCACTTATTCATTTATTTTTCCAGTCCCAGAGAAACACAATACAATATGAGATGAGATGATAAAGCAAATAGCCAATGTTTTATATTAATTTCTGCTACTCAAATCTTGTTGCCATTGATAATTCTTAGTAAGTATCAAAAATTTTAACTATAATACTCATAGCTACAAAGAAATCCAGAGCAAAAAAAAAAAAAATAATAATATATATATATATATATATATATATATATATTTCCTTGAAAAAAACACCCAAAAGGAAATAACAGAAGATGACATTTGGACAAAATGAGAAGACCCCTCTTCCTTTATCGTTTCATATAGAGAATGAAATTAGTTTGTTTCATTACTTTCTGTTTTCATCTCATTTTTTGACATATTTTTGGCATATTATATTCTTTCTCTCCTCACAATTTCCACAAAGAAAGGAAAAAAATTGAAGGGCCCAGCTTTCAGGATGTGGTAAATCACCACCATGAAGAATTTAAGTGATTATCACCTATTGTCCTTGCTTTTGATATTTTTTCCTTTCTCTATCTGCATGTCCTTCAACACCTAGTACATTTCCCCACACCTGCTAAGATCTCTTAGTTGGACAAAAAGTAGGTGAGTCAAACAAAACCAAAACTGCAAACTCATCAGCCATTTGTTAATACATTATGTACTAAATCCGCTGATAATTAAAATGTGGGTAGAGATTTTTTTCCCACATTTTTACAAGAACAAATATATTACTGCCAAATAGACATTTTGCTAATAAGGAAACTGGCTCAGAAAAGAAGGAAATTATAAAGAAATTATATCATTGGGTTGAAAATTATATGGAAAGTCAAATCTCACCAAGTGTGGTATTTTGTGGTTCTGCTATAATGGAACAAGACAAAATGACCTTCAACTGAGTTTCCACTAAACATTTTATTTCTTATTACTAAGACATTGGATCTGTATATAGGAAAATTCAGAACTAGAAAACAAAGAACTAGATCAGTATCCAAATGTAAATACTGCTTTGGATTATCCTCATTAATCCAAATGTAGATAATAAAGGGAAAGCCTGAAAAACTATTTAATTGTATGACATTAAACACTGGGAGGCTCAAAAATAGACCATAAAAAAGAATATACTAATTCTTCACAATTTAAAATTTTATATCATTCATTCTATTTTAAATATTGAATCATGTCTCCTTGTTACTTAGGATTTATACCAAAATTGTTCTTTTTTCCTCCATAGAGAAAAGAAAGTGTCTTTTATTTAATAATACCTTGAATCAGGAAAGAGCCAATTCCTCCTGGCATTTCTTATTACTTGGACAAGAATTTTGCTGTAAAGAGTCAAATAATAATTTCACTTTATTGATATCACCTGGTTCCCTATTGAAAATGGAATCTTCAAAGTGAAGTCTAAACCTGAAGAGACCCATTTTGGTGGAGAAGAATTTGACAAATCAAAGTTCAACCATTTGATTGCCAAGTTCAAGCTCAGTCAGGTTTCAAGTTCAACACCCAAAGGACATCAGGGACAACAAAAGTAACTTTACCTCCACAAAGTTTATACATTTTGCATGCAGATTAGTCTTTCCCAACATTTATTCCAATATAAATTGACTTGTTTCATGAAGGAATTGTCTTGTATACCCCCATCCATCCTAGAACCAATGGAAAAGGTCATTGGACATTCCAAATGAGAGGAGACACAGCTCTGACATCAACTTTTTGGTGGTACTGACTTTATCCTCTGAATTCAGAAATACCTACAGGATTTTTCTTAATGGCAATAAATCAAACTAGATCATAAATTCCTTTCAATCTCTTTATTATAGCATACAGATTTCTGTCTGGTTTGTATGACTATAAATCGGAAAATATAAAGGATTTGTTCCTCTTGGATGTCACATTTACTTAATGCTCTCTGATAATGGAGTTGATGGCAAATTAATAACTGCCACGATTAGGCATAAAATGCCAATCCCCTACCACCCCCAATACACACAAATATATATTAGTTACTAAGTTAACCAGCCTAATGTCTTTGTTCAAATTTATGAATGTAAGAAGGCAATAACAATGGATAAGAACTTGTTGACAAACTTGAGTTCATGGACATGCAAATTAATTTGATATTAATCCTAATGGCATTCTTAAAATGTGAAAAGTATATTTCACATGTACTGCTGTGAAAAGTACAGACAAAATGACAATATTAAAATAATCTTTAACAAAAGAAGATATTAACACATGGTTCAAGAAGCTAAGAAATACAAAGCAGGGAGTTCAAGGTGTCTTCAAGAACTTACACAGATCCCTCTACAATAAGACCATGTTAAACATGAGAAACTGCTGTTATGATCAGTAACAAAGACAAAAAGAACATTCTAATCCAACTGGCTGGTGAAGAATCAGACTGCTGAGTAAGAAGATGACAGCACCAACAGAAAGAGATGAAGGATATATGTAATGCTACCATTATTATGCTGTGAGAAGGCAGGGGTGAGCTAAGTAATGACCTGTAGCCTCTTATGGGTGAAGTACCCCCACCTGGAGGTGTCTCTTCTAGACCCAAGATCGATGGCTAAGCAGATCATAAATACATATTCTATTAAGCTTGTCACAGAATATGAAGGACCTACATTTGTAGCAAAGTTGGTATAGTGATAGTTTAAGAATCTTGTTTGAGATCCATTTCTAAGTATTCTGAGGTCTTGAACATAAGTTTTTTTTTTTAATTTTTTTATTCTTATATTATCCCCATACATTACATCATTAGTTTTAGATGTAGTGTTCCATGATTCATTGTTTGTGCATAACACCCAGTGCTCCATGCAGAATGTGCCCTCCTCAATACCCATCACCAGGCTAACCCATCCTAGAACCCTCAGTTTGTTTTTCAGAGTCCATCGTCTCTCATGGTTCATCTACCCCTCCGATTTCCCCCCCCTTCATTCTTCCCCTCCTGCTACCTTCTTCTTTTTTTTTTTTGAACATAAGTTTTATCAGTAGAAAATATACTACATGTTCTTTAGAATAAGACATTTAAAACTGGCACCATTAAATACTTCATGATAGAAACTACTTATTTTTAGAGGACTTTTATTTAAGTTCAATGTTCTTATGACAGAGGTAATGAACCCCCCTTTTTTTTTTCATCCCATAGACTACCCTGTTGCCCAGTATCCAGTAAGAAGCACAAAGCATGCTTTGGCTGAGTTTGGGGCTCTCTAACATGGTGAAAATTGGGGCGTTTCCTAGGGAGAAGGATAAGTGGCATTACATAACTAGATGTACCAAATTTTCTGCTTAGCAACAAATTCGTGTAAGCAAAAAAATGTATTCAGCTTGAGTTACTCTGATGAATTCTATAGAGGCCCTTGGAAGCCTGGAAAAATCTTTTAGCCACTTAGGGATGCTAATTTACAAGGGACAAAAAAGCAATATGCTAATTTTTGTAAACAGCTATTCTTTGGACAAACATTCTGGAATACTACGGAAGGACAAGAAGAGGGAGTACATCTCCATTATTTTCAGAGAAAAAAATCGCCTGATCCTAATATTCTAATTAAATGGGGTTCTAGAGAAATTTTCTTTCACTGACAGGGCTGAGATTTCTCAAAATGCTTGTTTGGCTACAAAGTCCTTGTGCCTCTTTAGTCTGACAGAGATTTAAAGTTTTCGATCTCCAAGGTAGTGTTTTCTCCCTTCTAAAAATATTTTTGGTGACCTACTTCAATAGGGCTTTTTCAGAGGGAAAAAAAAAAAAACAAAGCAAAACCTTAGAAATCACTTTTTCACAAACCCTAACCAGTTTAGGAATTTTACTGAAAGTATCCCTGATATACGTCCCTTCTATCTCTGTCTGACACTATCAATAAGAGGGAGTTCATTACCTAAAAAAGTGGGTTATTCTATTTTTGAACAGCTCTAATTGTTCTAAAGTTCTTCCTTACACTGGATTTCTAACTATTCCTTTCTTAATAGCTCTGCCCATTAGTCTTAGTTTTGCCATTTGAATATAACAAAATTAATGTACTCTTTATCCTATGCAGGAATCCTCTCAATATTTAAAAACAATCATTAGAAAAAAATGACCCAGGGGGAGGAGAAAGATGGCAGAGGAGTAGGAGACTTAAATTTTGTCTGGTCCCAGGAATTCAGCTAGATAGGGATCAAACCATTCTGAACACCTACGAACTCAACAGGAGATCGAAGAAAAGAATAGCAGCAACTCTCTGAACAGAAAAGCGACCACTTTCTGGAAGGAGGACGTGCGGAGAAGTGAATCCCAGGCGATATTCAGGAAAATAGATGGTGGGGGAGGGGGCCTCCGTCAGCCACTACCCGCAATTGATGGAGCAACAGAGCCCAAAGTTGGAAATTTTATAAGTCTGCTCCACTGAGGAACGTTGCTCCAGAGGCTAAGCGGGGGGGTGGGGGGGGTGGGGGGTGGAACCCTCGCAGGACAGTGTGGTCTCAGGACCCTCGGGGGCACAGAAAGACGGGGGTGCCTGAGTGCGGCAGAGCTCCCAGGTATCGGAGCGGGGAAGCTGGCTCGCAGAGACGGAGCAGAGGAGTGGGCTCTCAGCTCCGGGTTGCCATAAACCGTGATCCATGGCATAGTCGGGCTAGTGCTCTTCCAGCAGGGACCCAACAAGTGGCAGATCCGGGGAGACTCCCCTTCCTCCCCCGGGGAGGAGCGGCTTGGGAGCGCACCACAGGGATCTGCTGGGTTTGGAGACTCCACAACGAGTCGGGTGCCAGAGATAGAAACACTCGGTCACAGGCCAGGTGGGCACGGAGTGCAGCCAGAGACCAGGGATACGGGAGTGACTGACTGTTTTTCTCTGGGGGTGCACTGAGGAGCAGGGCCCTGAATTCTCAGCTCCTCCAGAGATTGGGAGGCTGCCATTTTTACTCTCATCCTCCAAAGCTACAGGAAAGCTTGCAGGGAACAAAAGCTCCTGGGAGCAAAACCGAGCAGATTACTTAACCTGGCCCTGGCAAAGGCGGGGCAATTCTGCCTCCAGCAAAGACATCTGAGAACCATGGCAACAGGCCCCTCCCCCAGAAGATCAGCGAGCACAGCCAGCCAAGACCAAGTTTACCGATCAATGAGAATGACAGAACTCCAGTGCTAGAGGAATACTGCACATAGAATTCATGGCTTTTTTCCCATGATTCTTTCGTCTTTCAAAGTTAATTTTTTAAACTTTCTTTTTTCTTTTTTTTTGAATTTTTCTTTTTCCCTTTTTCAACCAAACCTTATCAATCCCTTTTTTTTAAAAATCTTTTTTATTTTTCATTTTTAGAGTCATATTCTATCCCTTCATAATAGTTAACCTTATTTTTGGTATATATATACATATACATATATATATGTATATATATATGTATATGTATATATATGTATATATGTATATATATATGTTGTTCTCTCTTTAAAATTTTGGGATACAGTTTCTCCTAACAGACCAAAATATATCCTATCTCTAGTGTATGGCTTTGTTCTAGTCTCCTGCCTGATCACATTGTCTCCCTTTTTTTTTTTTAAAAAAAAAAAAGATTTTCATCTTTACAGTCATATTCCATCCCTTCATCGTATTTACCCTTACTTTTGTACATATATAAGTTTATCTTTCTTTAAAATTTTGGAAGGCACTTTCTTCTAACAGACCAAAATATGCCCAAAATCTAGTGTGTGGCACTGATCTATGCACCAGCCTGATCATATTTGATCATATTCTGGTTTTTTTTGTTTGTTTCTTTTTTTGTTTTTATCTTTTTCTTTTTCTTTTCATTTTTCTTTCTTTCCCTTTCTGTTCCCCCAGTTTCAGGTCTCTTCTGATTTGTTTAGTGTATATTTTTTCTGGGGTCATTGTTACCCTGTTAGCATTTTGTTCCCTCATTCATCTATTCTCCTCTGGAGAAAATGACAAGATGGAAAAAATCACCTCAAAAAAAAAGAACAAGAGGCAGTACCGACTGCCAGGGACCTAATCAATATGGACATTAGTAAGATGTTGGAACTAGAGTTCAGAATGATGATTTTAAAGATACTATCAGGGCTTGAAAAAAACATGGAAGATATTAGAGAAACCCTTTCTGGAGAAAAGAACTAAAATCTAACCAAGTCGAAATCAAAAAGCCTATTAATGAGGTGTAATCAAAAATGGAGGCTCTAACTGCTAGGATAAATGAGGCAGAAGTGAGAATTAGTGATATAGAAGACCAAATGATGGAAAATAAAGAAGCTGAGAAAAAGAGAAATAAACAACTACTGGATCACAAGGGCAGAATTCAAGAGATAAGTGATACCATAAGATGAAACAATACTAAAATAATTGGGATCCCAGAAGAAGAAGAAACAGAGAGAGGGGCAGAAGGTATATTGGAGCAAATTATAGCAGAGAACCTCCCTAATTTAGGGAAGGAAACAGGCATCAAATTCCAGGAGGCACAGAGAACCCCCCTCAAAGTCAATAAAAATAGATGAACACCCCGACATCTAATAGTAAAACTTATGAATCTCAGAGACAAAGAGAAAATCTTGAAAGTGGCTTGGGAGAAGAGATCTGTAACCTACAAGGGTAGAAACATTAGATTGGCAACAGACCTATCCACAGAGACCTGGCAGGCCAGAAAGGACTGGCATGATATATTCAGAGCACTAAATGAGAAAAATATGCAGCCAAGAATGCTATATCCAGCTAGGCTGTCATTGAAAATGACCCCCTAAGGTCAGGAACACGGCAGGGATGTCCACTATCACCACTGCTACTCAACATAGTATTAGAAGTCCTAGCCACAGCAATCAGACAACAAAAAGAAAAAAAAGGCATCCGAATTGGCAAAGAAGAAATCAAACTCCCACTCTTTGCAGATGATATGATACTTTATGTGGAAAACCCAAAAGACTCCACCCCAAAACTGCTAGAACTCATACAGGAATTCAGTAAAGTGGCAGGATATAAAATCAATGCACAGAAATCAGTGGCATTCCTATACACCAACAACAAGACAGAAGAAAGAGAAATTAAGGAGTCGGTCCCATTTACAATTGCACCCAAAACTATAAGGTATCTAGGAATAAATCTAAATCTAACCAAAGAGGCAAAGGATCTGTACTTCAGAATACTCTTGAAAGAAATTGAGGAAGACACGAAGAAATGGAAAAACGTTCCATGCTCATGGACTGGAAGAACAAATATTGTGAAGATGTCAATGCTACCTAGAGCAATCTACACATTCAATGCAATCCTTATCAAAATACCATCCACTTTTTTCAAAGAAATGGAACAAATAATCCTAAAATTTGTGTGGAACCAGAAAAGACCCCAAATAGCCAGAGGAATGTTGAAAAAGAAAAGCAAAGCTGGTGGCATCGCAATTCCAGACTTCAAGCTCTATTACAAAGCTGTCGTCATCAAGACAATATGGTACTGGCACAAAAACAGACACGTAAATCAATGGAACAGAATAGACAGCCCAGAAATGGACCATCAACTCTATGGTCAACTCATCTTCAACAAAGCAGGAAAGAATGTCCAATGGAAAAAAGACAGTCTCTTCAACAAATGGTGTTGGGAAAACTGGACAGCCACATGCAGAAGAATGAAACTGGACCATTTCCTTACACCACACACAAAAATAGACTCCACATGGTTTAAAGACCTCAGTGTGAGACAGGAGTCCATCAAAATCCTAGAGGAGAACACAGGCAGCAACGTCTTCAACCTCAGCCGCAGCCACTTCTTCCTAGACACATCGCCAAAGGTAAGGGAAGCAAGGGCAAAAATGAACTATTGGGACTTCATCAAGATAAAAAGCTTTTGCACAGCAAAAGAAACAGTCAACAAAACCAAAAGACAACCGACAAAATGGGAGAAGATATTTGCAAATGACATATCAGATAAAGGGCTATATCCAAAATCTATAAAGAACTTATCAAACTCAACACCCAAACAACAAAAGATCCAATCAAAAAATGGGCAGAAGACATGAACAGACACTTTTCCAAAGAAGACATCCAATTGGCCAACAGACACATGAAAAAGTGTTCAACATCGCTCGGCATCAGGGAAATCCAAATCAAAACCTCAATGAGGGGCACCTGGGTGGCTCAGTTGGTTAAGCGACTGCCTTCGGCTCAGGTCATGATCCTGGAGTCCCGGGATCGAGTCCCACATCGGGCTCCCTGCTCAGCAGGGAGTCTGCTTCTGACCCTCCTCCCTCTCATGCTCTCTGTCTCTCATTCTCTCTCTCGCAAATGAATAAAAAATTAAAAAAAAACAAAAAACACTTCTTCCATGAAAGACACATTTAAAAAAAAAAAAAAAAAAAAAACCTCAATGAGATACCACCTCACACCAGTCAGAATGGCTAAAATTAACAAGTCAAGAAATGACAGATGTTGGCGGCCATGCTGAGAAAGGGGAACCCTCCTACATTGTTGGTGGGAATGCAAACTGGTGCAGCCACTCTGGAAAACAGTATGGAAGTTCCTCAAAAAGTTGAAAATAGAGCTACCCTACAACCCAGCAATTGCACTACTGGGTATTTACCCCAAAGATACAAATGTAGGGATCTGAAGGGATACGTGCACCCCGATGTTTATAGCAGCAATGTCCACAATACCAAACTATGGAAAGAGCCAAGATGTCCATTTACAGATGAATGGATAAAGAAGATGTGATATATATATTCAATGGAATATTATGCAGCCATCAAAAGGAATGAAATCTTGCCATTTGCAACAATGCGGATGGAACCGGAGGGTATTATGCTGAGCCAAATAAGTCAATCAGAGAAAGACATGTATCATATGATCTCACTAATATGAGGAATTCTTAATCTCAGGAAACAAACTGAGGGTTGCTGGAGTGGTGGGGGGTGGGAGGGATGGGGTGGCTGGGTGATAGACATTGGGGAGGGAATGTGCTATGGTGAGCACTGTGAATTGTGTAAGACTGTTGAATCACAGACCTGTACCTCTGAAACAAATAATACATTATATGTTAAAAAAAAAAAAGATAGCAGGAAGGGGAAAATGAAGGGGGGAAATCGGAGGGGGAGACGAAACATGGGAGACTATGGACTCTCAGAGACTGAAGGTTCTAGAGGGGAGGGGAGGGGGGGATGGGTTAGCCTGGTGATGGGTATTAAAGAGGGCACATATTGCATGGAGCACTGGGTGTTATACGCAAACAATGAATCATGGAACACCACATCAAAAACTAATGATGTAATGTATGGTGATTAACATAACATAATAAAAAAATCAGTCCATTTAAAAAAAAAGAATATATACTATAGTTTCAAGTAATACTAAGTGCTATGATGAAAAGTGTAACAGGATGAGGGAAAAGTGTCAAATAAAGAAGCAGCTGTTTTAGAACGCAAGTGAGAAAAAACTTCTCAGAGAAAATTGGATGATGCAGAGGAGCTTGCCAAGAGAATATCTGAAAGAAGAACTTTGTAGGCAAATAGTAAATATAAAATCCCCAGAGTGAAAATGAGGATGGTGTATCCTGGTGGCAGATGAAGATGAGGAGAAACCATACCAGGAAGAATGAGCATTCTCTGGCACAATAATTAACAGTCTCTTGCAGACACTCAAGTAGGACACTCTTGCAGACATTCAAGTAGGATGCCTAATAAGCATATACAAGTTGAAAAACGGTTTCTGTAACTTAATAAATGATATTTATGTAAAAATGAGGGTATCATAGTGAAATATTAAAGTCAAAACTAATATATGGTTTTTAGCTATTATTTGACATGTTCCTGGGCTGCTAAATAAAAAGTGAACTGAGAAACTATCAGTACAATTAAGAACTAATAAGAGTTCGGGGTGCCTGGTTGACTCAGTCAGTTAAGCCCCTGCCTTCAGCTCAGGTCATGATCCCAGGGTCCTGGGATCAAGCCCTGAGTTGGGCTCCCTGCTCAACGGGGAGCCTGCTTCTCCCTCTCTCCCCTGCTGTGCTCTACCTTTAGCTATCTCTCGCTCTCTCAAATAAATAAAATCTTTTTAAAAATAACTAATAAGAGTTCAATAATGGTGACTAATTTCAGAAATAGGCAAAATAGATAAATTTCATATATATGTATATACATATATATGAATAATGACATTTACAACAGCAATAAAAATATGTGGTTCATTGTAGAAACTTTAGAAAATACAGTAAATTAAGAAATAGAAAATATTTAACTTCTTCTTTGATTTTTTGGTTGATCCATTCATTACTAAGTAGCATGTTATTTAACCTCCATGTATTTGGTCTGATTTCCAGTTTGATAGTGTTGTGGTCAGGAAAGATGCATGGTATGACTTCCATTATTTTGAATTTGTTGAGACTTGTTTTGTAGCCTAATATGTAATTTATTCAGGAGAATGTTCCACATGCACCTGAAAAGAATGTGTATTCTTCTGTTTTAGAATAGAAGTTCTGAATATGTTTGTTAAATCCATCTGGTCTAGTGTGTCATTCAAAGCCACCATTTCCTTGTTGATTTTCTGTTTGGATGATCTGTTCATTGATGTAAGTGAGGTGTTAAAGTCCCCTACTATTTTTGTATTACTATTGATTATTTCTTTTATGTTTGTTATTAACTATTTTATGTATTTGGCTGCTCCCATGTTCAGTTCATCATAAATATTTACAATTGTTATATCCTCTTGTTAGATTGTCCCCTTTATTGTTATATAGTGTCCTTCTTTGTCTCTCGTTACAGTCTGTTTTAAAGTCTATTTTGTCCAATATAAGCATTGCCATCCCACCTTTCATTTGACATCCATTTGCATGATAAACGTTTCTCCATACCCTCACTTTCAATCTGCAGGTGTCATCCAGTCTGAGAAGAGTATTTTGGAGGCAGCATATAGATGAGTCTTGCATCTATAGCAATACCTACCTCAAGAAGGAAGAAAAATTTCAAATAAACAACATAACCTTACACCTAAAGGAGCTAGGAAAAGAAGAACAAACAAAATCTAAAACCAGCAAAAGGAAGGAAATAAAGATTAGAGCAGAAATAAATAATATAGAAACTAAAATAAACAATAGGACAGATCTATGAAACCAGGAGCTATTTCTTTGAAAAGATCAACAAAAACTGATAAACCTCTAGCATGACTCATTTTAAAAAAGAAAGACAAAGAGTGAGAGAGGAACCAAATAAACAAAAGCACTGATGAATGAGGAGAAGTAACAAACAACACTATAGAAATACAAACAATTGTAACAGAATATTATGAAAACCTCTGTGCCAACAAACTGGGCAACTTAGAAGAAATAGATAAATTCCTAGAAACATACAACCTACCAAAACTAAAGTAAGAAGAAATAGAAAATTTGAACAGACTAATTACCAGCTTCAAATGAAACTGAATCTAAAAAAAAAAAAAAAAAAAAAGCCTCCCAAAAAACAAAGTTCAGGATCAGATGGCTACACAGGTGAATACTACAAACATTTAAAGAAGAGTTAAAACCTATTCTCAAACTATTCAAAAAAAAATACAAGGGGAAGGAAAATTTCCAGATTCATTCTATGAAACCAGTATTGCCCTGATACCAAAACCAGATAAAGACACCACAAAAAAGAGAACTACAGGTCAATATTTCTCATGAATATGGATGCAAAAATCCTCAACAAAATATTAGCAAACCAAATCCAATAATACATTTTAAAAAAACACACAAACACGATCAAGTGGAATTTATTCCTGGGATGCAAGGATGATTCAATAGTCACAAAACAATCAATGTGATATATTACATCAATAAGAGAAAGGATAAAAACCATATGATCACTTTAATAGATGCAGAAAAAGCATTTGCTAAAATACAACATCCATTCATGATGAAAAACCTCAACAAAGCAGGTTAGGGAACATACCTCAAGATAATAAAGAGCATCTATGACAAACCCACAGCTAACATCATCCTCAATAAGGAAAAATTGAGAGTTTCTCCTGTAAGGTCAGGAATAAGACAAGGATGTCCACTCCAACCACTTTTATTCAACATAGTCCTGGAAGTCCTAGCTACAGTTGTTTAATTGACAGCATAAAGAAATAAAAGGCATTCAAATTGGTAAGAAAGAAGTAACTCTCATATTTGCAGATGACATGATACTACATATAGAAAACCCAAAAGACTGCACCGAAAAACTCCTAGAGCTGATAAATGAATTCGGTAAAGTTGCAGGATACAAAATCAACATATAGAAATCTGTTGCATTCCTATAAGCTAATAATGAAGCAGCAGAAAGTGAAATTAAGAAAACGATCCCATTTACAACTGCACCAGACAACAAAATATCTAGGAAAAAACTTAACCAAAGTGGTGAAAGACCTATACTCTGAAAACTGTAAAATAGTGATGAAAGAAATTCAAGCCAACCCAAGGAAATGGAAATACATTCCATGTCCATGAGTTGAATGAACAAATATTGTTAAAATGTCTATACTACCCAGAGCAATCTACAAACTTAATGCAATACTTATCAAAATATCAACACTTTCACAGAACTAGAACAAACAATCCTAAAACTTTATAGAACCGTAAAGACCTTGAATAGCCAAAGCAATCTTGGAAAAGAAAAAACAAAATTGGAGGTATCACAATTCCAGATTTTAAGTTATATTATAGAGTGGTAGTAATTAAAACAGTATTGTACTGGCATAAAAATAGACACATAGATTAATATAATACAACAGAAAACTCTAAAATTTTAAACTCAAAATTATATGGCCAATTAATCTTCAACAAAGGAGGAATGAATATACAATGGGAAAAAGATATCTCTTCAACAAATGATGTTTAACATGAAAGAAATGATGAGATTCTAAGTCAGACAGTGGTTGAAAGAATGATGGGGATAAAAGCATATATATATATTATATATATATATATATAATATATATATATGCTTTATATATATATAATATATATATGTTAAAGCAATAAGTTACAGGATATGGAAATTGCTTAGATATAGATGGGAAAAACTAAAACATGAAATACAAAGATCCTCTATACACCTACAGTTTTGATAAAGCATTTATCTTTTTTTCAATGTAGAAAGTGGTTTTAACTAACTTTCTAATGGGTATAATCTGTATATTTTTAAAGTGCTCAGATTACAGCAAAAATAAATAATTTATCCAGATAGTTATCCATCAATTTCTTTCCTCAATATAAAAAATCAGCTATTGTAAAAAATAAAAATAAAAATAAATTTTAAAAATTCTGCTTTTTAAAAAGGTGTTGAGAAGGGCGCCTGGGTGGCTCAGTTGGTTGGGCGGCTGCCTTCGGCTCAGGTCATGATCCTGGAGTCCCTGGATCTAGTCCC